>NC_052354.1:50591893-50594952 GCF_009727055.1 Benincasa hispida
GTGTTTGCCTTTTGTGATGGAGTGTTTTTCCGGCATGGCGGTCATCGATGCGGTGTCGATTTCCACGTTTTTCATTTATTTCTATGCTTAGTTACAAAAATAGAACATTGAATGCATAATTAACACCAAATTAACAGTTAGCTTCTGAGATTCGAACATGTTGTCGAACTGCAACCATCTTTTTCCTCTAGTAGGAACTCCTATATTGATCCTGTCGCCACAATATTCTGCCTCACAACCTTCCCATAAATTCTAATAAAGGCTAAGTGAACATGCACCTTCTGCATGTCATCAATATCAAGAAGTAGAGCTTGAGGAATAAGCACTATTTACTGTTTATTACGCATCGCATGCCATCCAGAGATAGGATATAATTGGTGTGCAGTCACCCGTGTCTTTGTGTGCATCGCTTTGCATCAATCGCATAGAAAAAAAAGTAGAGACTTAGGAATAAACTCTATGGACATTATTGCATCAACACATGCGTCCTAGAACTAGGAGCACACATTTTGCATTGGGAAAATGACTTGCTGTCGAAGTAGCTGAACGATAGTTTAGTGTAGCATGATCGCATAGTTTGACGCATTCCTGGGAAACGCTAGCTAAAGACCTTCTCAACCCATTCTTACGATAACTCAGTGTATCTACCGCATAATCGATCTTTTCTCAAATATGCCCCATACATTTATTTTATACTGCAAACAACAACCCAAAACTATTAATTGTTTATTTGGTTGCTGCAAAGTCTTCTTAGAAATGATCACCGCTTACTGTTTTCCCTAGTCCCTAAGTTCGACCTTGGACTTACCAGGAAACTCAGTGGAATTTGTACTTGGATTCATCTGAGAAAACGTGTTGCTTAATGCATTCCCATCACCGTAATTCATTCCATTATTTCATCACATAAAATAACGCATCAAGTTTTTGGCACCATTGCCAGCGACTTCAGCAATTCAGTGTGTTAACGGTAATTTTTCTGATTTCTTAGCAGCTCTCAATCTCTGGCGAATTACAACACGAAGATTGAGAGAACGTTCCGACGAAGACTAAGAAATAGCCGCTAACAACAACAACCAGATAAAGATGATATGGCGAAGCAGCCTGGAAACGGAGCACCAAATAAAAACGATGTCATGGCGAATCCAATCCTACTGGCAAACGATCGCAATAGGCCCATTCGGAACTATGCATCGCCAAACCTCTACGATTTCTCTCCAGGAATCATGAGGCCTGCCCTTGATGCTGTCTCTTATACACATCTAGATGTGTATAAGAGACAGACCTAGAATTTTGCTTATCGGCTTCTATTTATAGAGCTTGGATCGCCGACAGCATTAATTGGACTGCTCTAAGTCTGACGTTCGACGCGTTAGTTATTTCTGAACCTCTACCACCAACGAGCTGGTAGGTGAAATGTCAGCATCAGCTTTGGATTTTCTTAAGATAGATGCGTTAATGCATTCATTCCACCTACCTTATGTTGATCCATTAGTTTGCATTGTTGCGTAGCCACAATCATTCAATGGTCGCATTCGCTTAATACCGCAATCTACATGATGACCACAATCGCTTGACGAGCGCAACTCCCATGCGATGGATGCATACGGCTGATTATCGCAACATCCATGTGTTGATCAATGTGTTTGCCTTTGTGATGGAGTGTTTTTCCGCATGCGGTCATCGATGCGGTGGTCCGATTTCCACGTTTTCATTTATTTCATGCATTAGTTACAAAAATAGAACATTGAATGCATAATTAACACCAAATAACAGGTTAGCTGAGATTCGACATGTTGATCGACGCAAACTCTTTTTCTCGTGAACTCCTAATATGATCTGTCGCATATTCTGCCTCACAACCTTCATAATTCTAAGTAAAAGGCCTAAGATGACATGCACTTCTGCATGTCATCAATAATCAAGAGATAAGAGCTTAGGAATAAGCACTATTTGTTATTAACGCATCGCATGCATCCCAGAGATAGGATATAATTGTGTGCAGTCACCTTGTCTTTGTGTGCATCTTGCATCATCGCATAGAAAAAAAGTAGAGACTTAGGAATAAACTCTATGGACATTATTGCATTCAACACATGCGTCCTAGAACTAGGAGCACCACATTTGCATTGGAAAATGACTTGCTGTCGCATAAGTGTAGCATGATCGCATAGTTTGACGCATTCCTGGTTTGTGCAGTCACTTGTCTTTGTGTGCATCTTGCATCATCGCATAGAAAAAAAGTAGAGACTTAGGAATAAACTCTATGGACATTATTGCATTCAAAACACATGCGTCCTAGAACTAGGAGCACCACATTTGCATTGGGAAAATGACTTGCTGTCGCATAAGTGTAGCATGATCGCATATAGTTTGACCGCATTCCTGGGAAACGCTAGCTAAAGACCTTCTCAACCCATTCTTACGATAACTCAGTGTATCTACCGCATAATCGATCTTTTCTCAATATGCCCCATACATTTATTTTATTACTGCAAACAACAACCCAAAACTATTAATTGTTTATTTTTGTGCTGCAAGTCTTCTTAGAAATGATCACCGCTTACTGTTTTCCCCTAGTCCCTAAGTTCGACCTTTGGACTTACAGGAAACTCAGTGGAATTTGTACTTGGATTCATCTGAGAAAACGTGTTGTCTTAATGCATTCCATCACCGTAATTCATTCCATTATTTCATCACATAAAATAAACGCATCAAGTTTTTGGCACCATTGCCAGCGACTTCAGCAATTCAGTGTGTTAACGGTAATTTTTTCTGATTTCTTAGCAGCTCTCAATCTCTGGCGAATTACAACACGAAGATTGAGAGAACGTTCCGACGAAGGACTAAGAAATAGCCGCTAACAACAACAACCAGATAAAGATGATATGGCGAGCAGCCTGGAAACGGAGCACCAAATAAAAACGATGTCATGGCGAATCCAATCCTACTGGCAAACGATCGCAATAGGCCCATTCGGAACTATGCATCGCCAAACCTCTACGATTTCTCTCCAGGAATCATGAGGCCTGCCCTTGATGATCCCGATTCTAAATGAAACT
>NC_052354.1:50594977-50854675 GCF_009727055.1 Benincasa hispida
GGTGATGCTGCAGATGATCCAGACTGCAGGACAGTTCAAAGGAAGACGTGACGAGGACCCGCATGCTCACCTCCAGAGTTTCATAGAAATCTGTAACACTTTTGTGTTCTGGAATATCCCTATCGAAGATGTTCGACTAACTTTGTTTTCATTTTCTCTGTGTGATCAGGCAAGAAAACGGGTTTATGAAGAAATATTTTTCACCAACCAAGAATGCCAGGAAAAGAAATTAATAATGAATTTTGAACAAGAAACTAATGAATCGCTCAGCGATGCTTGGGCGAGGTTTAAAAGGCTGGTAAGAGACGGCTTACCAGACTATTTGCAGATGGAGATTTTTTACCAAGGACTAAACCCTGCTTTGTGACCACTACCAATGCTGCAGCAACTGGTGGTTTGCTTGACAAAACATATGAGGAGGCCAAAAATATACTTGATTGCAAATCTAAAAATCACGAAGACTGGTGAGAAAGCGATCAAAGATTAAGGATTAATGTCATTGACGTGAATAACGGGGCCATCGCATCCCTTCAGAACCAAATGATTGCGATGATGAGTTTGATACAAGGCATCGCAATTAATAGATGGATTTCCTGATGATGATTCACCAAAAAGTGTTGGTTTCTACGGGAGTGAAAAAAGAGCAGGTCAACGCAATTGCTAAAACGACCAAAAGTTGTGTCATCTTTGGAGACGCTCATCCGATGGAAGAATGCCTAGGAAATCCGCAGTCAGTATGCTTCATAAAGAATAATCCCTATTCCAATACATACAACCCCGAGTGGAGAAACCACCCAAATTTCACGTGGAAGAATCAGCAACAAAATTTACAATCTGTGGCGCAAAAAGAAGGGTGATAACGGGCAGAAATGCACGTTATCATAGTACTAAGTTCTTAAACAATGTTGGATTGCATTAATAGAATATATTAAATTGCGTCCATTAAGCATAAACTCTACAATATTGTGGTCGCATGACTCCAATGTATTAGGGAAGTTGATCTTTATATTTTTGTGCAGAATAATGCGTTAACGCAATGCAAAGAATGCAATCATAGGAATACATCGGTCGAGTGCAACTTCACTGCAAGACTTTGAGTTGATCGTGCTCGCAAACATCCACCCAAGAAAAATCACCGCAACATGGTGGGTGCATCCAGACAAAAGGGCGAAAGCGAAAAAATTTGCGGGTGTACTCTTTCTTATCCTTATTTCAAATTTTGTGGTATCACATTGCATTTCTCTTTTCGAAGTTTTATCTCCACATCCTTCTTGATTACCGCAATCATTTAACAAGTAGATAAATTTAGACGTTTACTGCATTCTGTTTCTTTGCCAGGTAAGATTTCAATGATGAAAAATATGCTTCTATTTCTTTCGTATATATTAGAGTCAACTTAATCTTAAGATAGTCACCTCATAAAATATTTCTAGAAGTTAGGGGTTTGCTAGCTTTCTTTCAAACTCTCTTTACAACGCATTCTAGAACATCGCATAACTTATTTTAATCTTTTGGCAATGGACATTCCGCATTCTAAAATGGGTAGTATTATTTCCGACCTTGTATTTTTGGTTCTACAAAAAAAAAAAAAACATTTTTAGAATAACAACTCCACTGTCAACACAAAGGGAAAACCCATGTTATACAATAAAGTATGAAAGGCACTTACCCGTAGTTGGATGCCCGCCATGACACACTGAGACAAGCCAAAACGAAAGTCAGTACCAGGATCAACGTATAAATCAATTACCGCAACTCCAACGCCAAATTGGCATGAGTTTAGTCTGAGAAGAGTGCATTGCTCGTAGTTGGATGTCCGCACGACACCCATGAGGGCAAGCCAAAACAAAGGAAAGGCACTCAGATTAGCACAAGGTCAGAAAAAAAAATAGCAATAAAGAAAATTTTGTGCAAGGATAAATCTTTGTCACCCCGGTAGAAATTTTCTTTTTGAAATAAATCATGCAATGTTCCAAAATTTAGTAAAGTCCTTTTGAAAGTTAAACTTGCAGTCCCTAGGTCTTAGAAATATTTTAAGAGTAGACTTGAATAAGACTTAAGAAAATTCTAGTATATAGGATTTGAATGAAGTGTCCTTGAGAAATCTAGGAAAAGAACTTTGCGGTTAACTTGCTAAATGAATCTTTAGCTTATGCTTGAGGACAAGCATTGTTTAAATTTGGGGGTGTGATAACAGGCAGAAATGCATGTTATCATAGTACTAAATTCTTAAACAATGTTGGATTGCGTTGATAGAATATGTTAAATTGCGTCCATTAAGCATAAACTCTACAATATTGCGGTCGCATGCTTCTAACGCATTAGGGCAATTGATCTCTATATTTTTGTGCAGAATAATGCGTTAACGCAATGCAAAGAATGCGATCATAGGAATACATTAATCGAGCGCAACTTCACAACAAGACTTTGCGTTTATCGTGCTCGCAAACATCCACCCAAGAAGAATCACCGCAACATGGTGGGCGTATCTGGACGAAAGGAAAAATAAGATCGATGGGAAAGAAAGATAACGATCACAAAGTACATCCAGCTTTATCGGTGACAATTATCTGGGGCATCAATCATGAATTAAAGTTGACCCATCTATACAACCAGGAGAGAGAAGCCGCCTTTCACCTTTGATGCCCTAAAAATACCAAGTGCATTCTTCAGAGAAGGGGTTAAGCAGTCGATTACTTCATCACTTTACAAGTTCATGCCTCCATTCATAGTTTTCTTTTCCATTTCAAGGCGGAGCTAGAAAAGAGTGGTGACACTGTAGATTGTCCAAGGCGGATCGAGAGAGAACCTTGGGGCGTAAAAGCAAAGAGCGGGTTCACTCTCGTGAAAGCAAGAATATCTTTAGAGCACGAGTAGAATAGTGTAACACCTGGTGGCAAGAAATTGCTCCAGGCTCTTTACTATACTTGCATTATTATTCTATACTTAATCGTTTATCTATTCAGTGGAAGTTTTATTTCTACATCTACTCACTCTCTTAATATGCATGTGTAGCTAAACAAGTCCCTGTGTTCAACGCTGGACTTACCAGGAAACTCAGAGGAATTTACACTTGAATTCCACTAGGGAAACTTAAGTGCACAACGTAATTCCATCAACGCATATCATCCATTTTCCACACTTAATAAAACAACGCATCAAAGGGCCACCCGGATTTTTCCCGTGAAGCAACGGTCAGACGAGCAGTTAAGCCAGTAGTTCGCAACCACTGCAATCTTCGTCCTTAGAGAGCTTGCTGAAGCAGTACATTGAGAAGAACGAATCAGTGCTTCAGAATCAAGCAATGTCCATTCGAAATCTCGAAATTCAGCTGAGACAAATCTCGAGCGAGCTCAAAAATAGACCGCAAGGAGCTTTGTCGAGCTCAACTGAACTTCCTCGCAACACTGGGGTATAGGGAAGGAACAATGCTTAGCATTCTTCTTGCTAAGCAAAAAAATGATTGCGGAAGTTGGGGAGGAACCCATCACGACCAACTTGAATGCGGTAACAACCAAGGACCTGTTGATTTATAATTCGGAAAAGCCCGAGAAAATGAATCCCAAAGTTGCGTCCACCCTCAAGCCTTTAGAACATGAGACAGAAGAAGTTCAGCTACCACCAGTCCCGCAAAGATTGAAAGAGAAACAAAATGATGAAGACAAGATCACAACAGTGGCAATAACGCAAAATGCTATGATCCCACAAAAAATGCACGACCCAGGAATCTTCACGATACCATACTCCATTGAAGGGGTCTACAGTGGCCAAGAACTATGCGATCTTCGGGCGAGTATAAATGTAATGTCGTTATCAATCTTCAAACGATTCAATATTGGCACACTCACGCCCACGACAGAGACTCTTTTACTTGCGGACAGATCCCGAATACATCCCGAGGGAGAGTTGAAAGATGCCACAATCTCAATTGATAAATTCATCTTGCCGGCAGATTTCATCATTTTGAATTATAAAGCGAACGAAGATGCGCCGATGATATTGGGACGACCATTCCTCTCGACCAGTCGCGCTCAAATTAATGTGCACAAGGGAGAAATCACAATGAACATCAATAGGGAAAAGATCCGGATTAAGGCAATCAAGATTCCGAAAATTTGAGAAAAAAAGAAAAAGCCACCGTGGACGTGAAAAGCCAAGCTTGGAATAAGCAGTCCTTGAGTTACTATGTAACTCAACCTCATTAAGGATACAATTCTTTTGAATATCCTTTTGAATCTCTTTTTCTACGTCAATACTTCAAGAACTTTCATCACCTTGTCAATAATCTGTTATCGTATAGTTGTTTATTGTTTAAAAAAAAAAATGTGATCGTGCAGAATGATTGCGGTGAAAGATTTTGTTAACTCTTTTTTTAGTATTATTTGGCCCTCTCAATATTTTTCGTGCAACGATCGAGGTACATGATTGCGGAGGCGCTACATGAAGACGAAACCACTTTATTTCGTCACCGCATTGCAAAGAAAGAAGATCACCGTAAAGCAGGATGCGTCAACAAATAATGCAGGCGACAACATAAATTTGGGGGTTGTATTTTTCCTTGACTTTATTCCAAATTCTACACTATAGCATCGCATTTTAATTTTGAAAATTTTATCATCGCATCCTCTTTGGTTGCCGCAATCATTTAACATTGATAAATTTCACTGCAGCTTTCTCTTTGCCAATTATGATTTCAATGATGAAACACATGCTTCTATCTTTTTCATGTACACTAGAGTCAACTTAATTTTAGGACAGTGACCTCATGAAATATTTCTAGAAGTTAGTGGTCTGCTAGCTTTCTTTCAAACTGACCCTTTACCAAACTTCCTAAGAACATCGCATGACTTCTTTCAATCTTTTGGCAATGAGGACATTCCCGCATTTTAAATTTGGGGGTGAAGTATTTATTTTCGACCTTGCAATTTTCAGCGAAAGGGAAAAATTTTAAGAATAACAACTCCACTATCAACGCAATGGGGAAACCCAGGTTGATAAGAGTTAAGTTGTGAAGAGAACTTACCCATAGTTGGATGACCACATGACACACGTGGGGGTAAGCCAAAACGAAAGTAAGTCGTCAGGATCAACACATAAATAAATGATCGCTACTCCGCTGCCAAGTAGGTATGAGTTTAGTCTAAGAAAGAGTGCCTTGCTCGTAGTTGGATGTCCGCATCACACACGTAGGGGCAAGCCAAAACGAAAGCAAGGCACTTGGATCAACGCAAGGTCAGAGAAAAATAATAATGTCAAAAAAATGCTTCAATTAACACCCATTGGAAAATATTTTTTGAAATAAATCATGTGATGTCATGGAATCTAGTAAAGTCTTTTTGAAGATTAAACTTGTGGTCCCTAGGTTTTAAGAATATTTTAGGAAGAGACTTGAATAAGAATTAAGGAAATTTTTGTGTATAGGATTTGAATGAAGTATTCCTGAGAAATCTAGGAAAAGAGATTGCGGTCTGGTTTTCGCGTTTGCATTCATTTCCTGCATTGGTTACAAAAATAGAACATTAAACGCATAATTAACACAAAATAACTGATTAGCTGAGATTCGACATGTTGATCTATGCAAACTCTTTTTCTCGTGAATTCCTAATATAATTGCCGCATATTCTACCTAACAACCTTCATAATTCTAAAAGGCCTAAGAAGACATGCATTTCTGCATGTCATCAATAATCAAAAGATAGAAGCTTAGAAATAAGCATTGTTTGCTATTAACGCATCGCATGCATCCTAGAGATATGATTGTGTGCAGTCACCTTGTCTTTGTGTGCATCTTGCATCATCGCATAAGAAAAAAGTAGAGACTTAGGAACAAGCTCTATAGACATTATTGCATTCAACACATGCGTCCTAGAACTAGGATCACCGCATTTGCATTGGAAAATGATTTGCTGTCGCATGAGTGTAGCATGATCGCATAGTTTGACGCATTCCCGGGAAACTCTAGCTAAAGACCTTCTCAACCCGTTCCTCCGCATACTTAATGTATCTACTGCATCATCAATCATTTCTCAAATTCGCCGCATACATTTATTTTATACTGCAAACAACAACCCCAAACAACTATTTGATTATTTTGTTATCGCAAAGTCTTCTTAGAACTTATCACCTGATACTATTTTCCCTAGTCCCTGAGTTCGACCCTGGACATACCAAAAAACTTAGTGGAATTTATACTTGGATTCTTCTAAGAAAACTTGTTGCTCAACGCATTCCCATCACCGTTATTCATTCCATTATTTCATCACAAAAAATACCGCATCAATACTCAATTTGTTATTCCAGTTTAATGAGCTAGTAGAGGAACCTAATGTACCTATAGATCATGAGCTCCAACGATCCTTAATTAATTCATTAAAACTCTTTATCGAATTAATTACTATTCGTTAACTATCAAGACACACCACTATAGCTCGATAATTGCACTCTCCTCACTGTAGATATATTTCTGTCTCCTTAGATACTTGAGTATGTTTTTGACAACAGTCTAATGACTGTGTCCTTGATTGGATTTGGAACTTGCTGACGATTCCAACTGCAAAGCATATGTCAAGACGTGTACATAACATTGCGTACATCAAACTCTCAACTGCAAATGCATATGGAATTCTTGTCATTTCCTCAACATCTTGAAGTGTTTTAGGACACTGTTCCTTTGACTAATGAATTCCATGTCTAAAAGGTAGCATACCTTTTTTGGAATTTTGCATATTATATCTTGACAACATGTTGTCAATATAAGATGCTTGAGATAATGTTAGGGTTCTTCGATTCCGAAAGATCTGTATTCCTAGAATGTATTGAGAATCACTAAAATCTTTCATTTGGAACTGTGTTGCTCAACCATCTCTTTACGTCAGTAAGGAAGCTTGCCTCATTCCCAATCAGCAAGATATCATCAACATAAAGAGCTAAGAATGTTACAATCTTGTTGACTATTTTCTTGTATACACAAAGTTCGTCAACATTCTGCTCAAAGACATAAGATTTGATTGTTGTATTAAATATTATATTTTAGGATCTTGAAGCTGTATTTAGCCCATAATGGATCGTTTAACCTTACAGACTTTCTATTTTTGTCCTTATTCGATTTACCCTTCTAATTAAGACATAAAAATACTTTCATCAAGATGGTCGTTCAGAAATGTTGTTTTGACATCAATTTGCCATAGTTCATAGTCATAATATGAGGCAATGGATAGAAGTATTCTAATCGATTTTATCATGGCAACAGAAGAAAAAGTTTCTTCATAATCAACCCCTTCTCTTTGGGTAAAACCTTTTACTACAAATCTGGCTTTATAGGTTTACACCTTGCCAGTTTGGTCTCGTTTTCTCTTGTAGATCCATTTGCAACCTATAGGTTTAACCTCATGTGGTTGATCTACAAGTTCCCACAGAGTTGAAGTACATAGACTTCATTTTAACATCTATGACATTCATCCACTGTTCCCTGTCAACATCTTCTATTGCCCTTATAAAGGTTAATAGATCCTCTAATCCATCATCATGTATGATGTTTTCAGTTTCTGTTAAACCCATATAATGTTCAGGTTGTTGAATAACTCTCCCACTATGTCAAGGCATACTCAACTCTTGAGGTGGACGTGACGGGACAACTATAGTTATTGATGAAATAGCTTGATCAACAACTCTTATTGATGTTTCTATAGCATCTTTGGTCATTTCTTGCAATATTAGTTTACTACGAGGTAGATGATTTTTAATATGATCTTCTTCCAAGAATGTAGCATTTGTCGATAAAAACACTTTGTCTTCTTGGGGATCCTAGAATAATCCTCCTTTTGTTTCTTTGGGGTATCCTACAAAGAGGCATAACTTCGAACGTGTTTCCAGTTTCTTAGGATTTTGTACCAACGCGTGTGTTGGACAATCCAGATATAGAAATGATGTAAACTAGTTTTGCTTCCTTTCCATAATTCATACAGTGTTTCTGAAACACTTTTTAAAGTACCAACATTTAGAATATATACATCAATCTGTAGTGCAAACCCCCACAAGGATTGAGGTAACTTAGCATAACTTATCATTGATAGGATCATGTCTAACAAGGTTCGATTTCTCCTTTCTGCAACACCATTTTATTGTGGCGTTCTAGATGCTGTGAGCTGGGATTGAATTGTTGGGGATGATGCCCTAACTCTCATGTCGTTTAGTTTGTAAACACATTTTATACGAACGCTTGTAATATATAATATATGATATTATCTTCACTTCTTGACTTTACACATTGGATATTTTATTTGTTTTACCACAAACCAATAAACTAAAATCCCTAGTTGTCATTATGTAACTTACGAATGTATGTGGTGACATACAAGTACATCATGTCTTAGGTGTTAATGAAAATGGTCGGTAGTATGTGGATATCGGAGGGAAACCTTATCCTGGTAAATCTACGGATGCGGCCCACTTTGTGGAACAAGTTACAACTGTTGTGACTTGCTACAGATGGTCTGATCTGATCATTCATGTGGGGACGTGCAAGCGGGGGCATCTTATACAAAAGAGTTTGTATATGACTTGACCACGAAGTGTTAACGTCTCATTATATAACACCGTTCATGACAGAGACTGCACTTCTCTAGGATAACCATAGGTAATATGACCTCACTCCTGAGTGAGTTGGGAACTTCTGCCATTGAGGGCGGTCTTTTACTTTGCATGGGTATGAGTGGCCAGATCGTTGACTCAAACCTACCACTTTGCGGATTCATCTGATTTGGGAGACGGTAACTCAACTGCAAAAAATGGAATTCCCTCCTTCTCCGAAGTAGAGGAAAGTAGATAGATTGCTCCCTTAAGGGCTGATCCCAGGGCTTGAATGATGTGGCACCACACACTTTCCCTTGGTCCGAGAGATGTTCACACATAATAGGACTTTTTTGTATTGTTCATTACATGGATCAATGGTACTTAAGGCGTAAGATGTAACTACAGGGGCAAAACGGTAAATTGGTGCAACTGTACTTACGAGCATCTGTGAGGGGTTATCGTACTCATGATTGGTTCTATCTGATGGACACAGAAATATATATGTGGTAAGAAGAGTTCAGCTATTGGTCTTTAGTGGAATGCCTGGCAATTAACAGATGGTGGATCTCGTGACTAAAGAGTTTAGTCAGCTATTCACGTACCGTTGGAGCTTCGAGCCATAGGTTTATAAGGTCCACTTGGTAGCTTGGATACAAGTGAGAATCAGTTTTTGGGTCAGTTTGAAATGTTCAAATTGACAAGAAGGAGTTCGATTATATATGATATAATTGAACTGGTTAATTATATATGATATGATTGACTAAATGTATGATATACATTAATTTGGAGGAAATTGGATATAAATATGATTTATATCAAGTAGAGGACAAAACACTATGGTTGATATATGATATCAAACTATAGATTATGAATATAACATGATTATATTTATTATTTTATTAATTGAGCAGTTATTTGATAATTTTCCGACGTTTTCTTCGTAACCATGAGAAAGTGGAAAGCCTCTTTTTCCTACTGTTCATGTGAAGCCATTCGTGGTAAACGACCGGAGTGTTGCTGGATTATTGCTTGCTATTTGATTAAGAGTGAGAGAAGTTCATTCATGGAGAGGGCGAGATTTCAAGTGAAGAGAGTCTTCAACTGGTAAGTTCCTCAATCTCTTGTTTATTTATCAGAAAGTATGTCGGTAATTTAGTTGTTTAATGCATATCTGTTTGTGTGAATGTATATGCGAAAATTTTGTCACAATGAATTGGAAAGATCCACTTCTGCTCATAGGTACTATTGTATAAGAGTTCCTTCATGAATTCCATAATCTACTAGATAGTTCAAGAATTGTAAATCCATATACTCACCACCACGATCAGATCGAAGTGTTTTAATTCTTTTACTTAACAAATTTTCTGTCTCGGTCTTAAATTCTTTGAACTTTTCAAGAGTTTCAAACATCACTGATTAAGTAAATATAGCCATATCTCGAGTAATCATCAATAAAACTGACAAAATACGGATAGCCTTCTCGTGCTTTTACACTCATCGGACCATATAGGTCCGAATGTATAAGTTCGAGAGGCTCTATGGCACCAAGACCTTTGTTAGGAAAAGATCTTCTTATCATTTTTCCCTCAAGACATGATTCACATAGAGGTAAAGAACTATCTTCTAACTGACTTAGATGACCCTTTTTTACTAATCTCTTAATTCTATTGAGATTAATGTGACCAAATCTGAGGTGCCAAAGATAAGCATTAGGAGAAATTTTTCGTTTTTATCTTGAGTCTCAGCCATTTTAAACATCTCTATATTTCGAATGCTTTAGTTATTTTCAAGTCTTGCAAAATAAATATGAATACCTCTTGAAAAAACCAAACATTTCATTAGATTCAAAAGATATTATGTACATATTTTCTAGTAGACAAAAAATGGAGATTAAATTTTTTTTCATCTTAGGTACATAATACACATTCCTAAGTAAGATAAAAGACTCTCCAAAAAATAGTTTTACATCTCCCACTGCATGAGCTGAAATGACTTCACCCGTTCCCACCTTGAAAGTCATTTTCTATTCAAAAAGTTCTCTCCAAAAACTAGTTTTCGGTAGAAAAGTGCAAACATGATTAGCAATGCCTAAATCTAATATCTAGGTTAGGTGAGTATCCTCCACCAAACATGTTTCAACTATTAGTAAATCTTATTTACCTTGTTTCGCCTATTTCTCTTTCTTTTTTAGTCAAATACTTTGGACAATTATGCTTCCAGTGCCCATCCTCTCCGCAATGGAAACACTTTCCTTTGGGAGTCTTGTTTTTGTTTTTGTTTTTCTTAGTAGTGGTTTCTTATTCCCTTTACCCTTCTGCTTTATTTGTACAAATTTATCTTTTGAAGAATAAGGAACAGACTTCTTGTTATCCATGGGTCTTGTTCCAGAGATTGACCCCTTAAAAAACTTCTTAGATTTAGAAATAACATTTACTTCTTTTTCCTTAAGTTTCATCATAGGCTGATATGTCTGTAACTCGATCAAAAATGTGGGCAATTTATAAGTAATTTTCTTTATAATAGCATTGGTTCTGAAAAGCAGATAACTCTCTAAGAGAGATTCCACTATCATAACTACTTGACTTATCTAATCTATCATCGCCCCATGAGACTCAGCAATATTAAAATGGACCACCATATCGAGAACATGTTCTCTATAACTGGAACATCTTTCATGCGAGTACTGTAGACATATTTAATGGCTTCATTTCGAACAGAGGATGACAGTTGCCCGAACATCTCTTAAAGTGATGCCACTATCTCATGGGCGATGGGAATTATCTCATGTTTCTTATTAAGTACATCGAACATACTTGCTAAGATGTAGGCCCGAGCTTTTTCATTAGCCATAACCCACTGATCATAGATGTCCCAAACATTTTGGTTCGCTGTTGTACTTGGAACCGGAGGACATTCCTCCATCAGCACAAATCTCAAACCATCCAACACTAATATTGTATTGTTGTTGGATTTCCAGTTTGAATATCCTTCACCGTTAAACTTATTAGAAGCTAGTAGTTGTATAATTGAATTCAATATTGCTGAAAAAATTTAAACAAATTCTATTAAACTTTATGCATCTAAAACCAAATTTTAGCAAAATTAATAAAGTACCCAATAAATATTTATTTATTTGCAACGATACTTTAGTGATTTAACACAGTTGCTACCATGGGGCAGTCAACAATTCCTTCACTGAAGCAAGATAATTCTTGACCAAATACAATATCAGAGTAACTCTTTACTCCTATAGTTCTTTTGGTTATCATTTTCTGTCAAGATATTTACTATCAATTAGTAATTCTTGTAAGTGTGACCCGCCAATTTCAAATCTTATAGAACAATATGAATATGCACCCGAGATGGAAGACAATAACCATGACGGAACTATAAGTCCTTATTCATTACTGAAGCATGGGTTGTTTCGAATCCTATGTTATAACCCTTCGTGGGGATCGCTGTGGTTAACGACTAGCTAGTGCCGCCTAAAAACTACAACAAGCACAACTTAGGAATATAACTGTTCAAACTAATGGACGAGACCGTAGCACAATGTTGACACATTTCCTTCACCCACTTACTATGAACCATTTCCTCCCTAATGTTGCTATTGATCCATGCAAATACTTTCCAAAAGAAGTAGTCGTAGTAAAAGCGACACGAAGCCGAGCATGGATCTCATGATGTAAACTCTCTAGGACGTGAGAGCTAATAACTATATATCAAATATATTGTTAATCTCCCACTGAAGTGTTCTAAATGTTTGGGTATTTAGAGCATGGGTGTAGCATGATTGCATAGTCTGACACATTCTCATGTAACGCTAGTTAAAGACCTTCTCAACCCATTCCTCCGTATACTCAGTGCATCTATCTCATACTCAAACTTTTCTCAACTCCGCCGCATTTATTTATTTCATTACCGCAATCAACAATCACAACAACTATTGATTTATTTGGTTACCGCAAAGTCTTACTGAGAAATTACCACCACATATTGTTTTCCCAAGTCCCTGAGTTCTACCCTAGATTTACAAGGAAACTCAAAAGGGTTTACACTTGGATTCCACTGAGAAAACTTGATTGCTCAACTCAACTCCATCACCGCATTTCATCCATAATTCCACCTCACAAAATAACGCATCAAGTTTTTTGTGACATGCAGAAATACATGTCATGTTAGGTCTTTTACTAAAATTATGAGGGCTGTTAAGAAGAATATGCGGCAATTATGTTAGGAAATCACGAGAAAGTGAGCTTGCGGCATTCAGCATTAAGAATCTCAGTTAACCCAATATTATGTGTTCAATGATCTATTTTTGTAGATAACACAAGAAGTGGATACAAATGCGGAAACTGGACCACCCCATAGACGATCGCATACAGAGAAACTCTCAATCGCAAAGACACATGCGTTCGATCAATGCATAGATGTTGCGATAATCAGTCGCATGCGTCCATCACATGGGAGTTGCGCTCGTCAAGTGATTGCGGTCATCGTGTAGAGTTGCGATATTAAGTGAATGCGGTCACTAAATGATCCAGACAAATGTGTAAGAAGATTCTTGTTTATTAATTATAAATTATCGCAAATACCCCCACTAAAACCATTAAGATGGTAGAAAAGGATATTGCAAGTCTACTTTTCAGGAAACCAAGTCACCATTTGCGCTCATGGCTCAATAGAGAAAGATTAACGCATCTACGTCACATTGCTCCCATCATTCTGGAATGAATAAACGGTCAACGCAATGACGACGCAATGCGACAGTCGATCCAGTGCTGAACTTCAACCACATACGGTAATAAAAACAACACCGCATGCGGGCACACAATCGAAAGATGCAAATGAGCAGCGCAAACGCGGAGGATTGTAACATGTGTACAACTAACCGTTGTGCATATTCGACGGACTGATTGCATAATAGAAGGAATATTTATTCCAACATTTTCGGACTTTCCATAACAACAAAGTGGGGACCACAAGTCAGAGAGTCAAAGCCTTCAGCCTATAAATACCCTTAAAGAATTCACTAAAAAATATACTTGATACGGGGGATAATTGATACGAGGCTATTAAGCGAGAGTTGATCTGAGTGCTGATCGGAGGAAATCCGAGAAGAAAAGATACATGCTCGAGAGGTGAGTCTCAGTGCAATTCTGCCAGATCCCCGCCGAGAAGCTCTGTACTTAGATCCCTTCTACCGATTGAGCAAGCCTGAGAGGGAAGTTCATCCTTTCATTCACTCTATCAACGCTGGCAAGCAATTCTCCATTCCAGATCTATGCCAAGGCGTTGGTGCTTATTTGTATTTGTTTCTAACTCTCATTCATCAATTGTATTTCATCTTCTTAATCTCTTCATTCACAACCATGTATCAGACGCGAAATAGTATTATTGAATGTCTCGATCATTTCCATTTCCACTTCTCTGTCTATTTCCGTTCCTCCATAAATCATTTTCTCCATGATGTTTTCTTAATCCCTTGGTGATTAATATGAATTAAACAAGTAACTTAAGCTGTGCAAAATAAATAAAGATGTTTAGCTAAAGCATGCTAGACGGCATCTTCACCTGTGAGAGCAGAAGTGAAGATGTCATTCTAATCTGTCGAGAGAAGGTTAGAAGAATGTGTTAACTAAAGCAAGAAGTACTTCTAGAGATGGAAGCAACCTTGCGTTCATTACGTTGGTCCCTGTTTCACCACATAGATGTGGGAACACGACCGATCACTGAGAGGTGTACACCAAGGAAAAAGGGGAACCGTACTTATGCCTTTAACGAAATTAAGGAACTTGCGATGTTTGTACTAATTATCTTTTTTCTTTCTGTTTCACACATAAGACTTGCCACCGCATAACACAATCTTTGTATACTCTTCACAGTCAGTCTAAACCTCAAGATCTTGTATCATGAAACCTATATCTTGTATCATCATAGCTTAGGTTTATTTTATCGCAATTTACTTTTACCACAATTTACTTTATCATCACATTTTTATCGCTTACCTTTACTTTATCGCATTTTTAAATACTTGTACACACAACCTTTATTAATTTTGAAAAACCCCCGATCACATTTATCACAAATATAACACAATAACCTAAAATTATCCCTTTGTTCGACCTCGGATCATACCGAGAAACTTGCGGTGAAATTATACTTGGTTTCAATGAAAGGAAAATTTGGTTTCAATGAAAGGAAAATTTGGTTTCAACGCAAGGAAACTACAAGAACATTTATTAATAACGCATATCTAGAAGTAGTATCACATATCATTGCAATCATCCATGCGTGGTCTTGAACCTTACTTGTATCATTGTATAGTTTATGCAGTTACAAGTTTATGGCGCCATTGCCGGGGACATGAGCTTGTAGCACATTATCTATCATTACAGTGCATGCATAATAATGAATCAATTTTTTTGTTACAGTAGACGATTGGGTGATTTGGTGAACGATTGCTTGGTCTTTCCCAGCGAGAGTGAGATGAGCATTCCTTTGAAGAGAACGAGTTTTCTCATATTGTTTATTTTTTAAAAGCATGCCAGTAATTAGTTGTTAAATACATATCTGTTCTGTTAAATTGTAAATGCGGTAATTCTGTCACAATGGGTTTGGAACGATCCACTTCCGCTCAGAGGTACTCTTGTATAAGAGTTTCAACAATTGGTATCAGAGTCAGGTTCTGATATCCCAAATTCATTTATCCAAAGAATTGCAAAAGCTTTACTTTCTCAGTAGGTAAAAGCATGTCTGCTATGTGTTAAAGCGTTGAGTAGTTTGTGGATGTGGGATTAATGGAGTTTCTGGGATGAAGCCTCTGGATTGTTTAAATTCTTTTACATTTGAAGTTAATTATAAGGGCCCTGCATTTTTGGGCATATTAACTACTATCGAGTGATTAATTTCAAAGAGTTTGAGTCTGTGACTCGTTCGTGAAGAAGCTACATAGTAAGGGTTGCTGTTCTTTGAGGATGAAGACGACCAAGCGTTGGTCGGGTCGTGTAAACGATGAGGTAGACAATTGTTGAGTATCGGATACTCGAAAGGTTAACGCGCGCGCACTAGATGATTGTGTAGCTAAGCAAGCTTCATCGCTTAGTTACTGACTACACGATCACGGAGTAAATCATTTGCCTATCACTTGTTAATTGATCGTCTAGACTATCGGGCTTCGAAGCTATGTTTGTCTAAACGATCGTTTAGAACTCGCGTGTTTTATCTTGTGCGCTAAACGATTAGGTACCTCATGCTCCATCACATAGTAATCGGTACTCGATTGTTGCTAAACAATCGTATACCCGGCCGCGTTTACTAAACGATGGGGAGCTTCGTCCGGGCGGTTTAAGACCTGGTTCGCCTATGAACCAGTTTGCTCGATGAAAAATGTAATAGATAGAGTTTTTTTTATTTTCGGTTTTGAGGTGGTGATTCCTGGTCTATTAATCTTTGTGAATGTACATAGGATGTATGTTTATTTATATGTCATATGGTATGCCATATAAAAAAAAATCCCAACTTAGGTTATACATTGGTCATACATCATCTCTTTATTATAAGTGTTATGATTTAGAGAAGCGTGATTTAAATTACGTAAGAGCATGCTCATGCATCATATAATATAATAGTTATATTTATGCATGCATAAAGCATAGACATGCATCATCTTTATATTATAAGTGTTATAGTATAAGGGTGTATGGAGCATGGGTGCATGGTTTGTTACTCGTATATAAAAGTTATGTATAGTAATGAACGGACATTGCATGAAACCTGACACATAGGTTACATTTATAAGCGTTATAAATACCTAGTTGTGTGGCAATGTGGTTTTAGTTGTTTCTTTTATAAAGGTTATAAGGAAATTAGAACTAAAATCTATAAGGAAGACATGCATGCCAACTTAGGTATAAATCAAGGTTTTAAAAGTGTTTTAGAACTTTATGGAGATAGAGCTAAGATCACGGTTCTAATACAATTTACAACCTTAGGCTTTAATCTTTTAATCAATTTAATAGGATTAAATTGACTAATAAAAGGTTAAAGTGTAGCAAATCTATCTATAAGAGACCTTTTGTAATGCCCCAAGCCCAGGATTCGGAATTCGGATTCGGCCTCTGATGGCCTCAGCATTCCCCTACGACCCCTGTGACCTGGCTACATCATCCTCACTTGCCTTGAATGCTTCTAGAAGTGAAAGTTGTCCCCACAAACCAACACGGGTCCTTTCAACATGTTTTGTCCTCACTTACATTCAATGACAATAGTTATTTTTTAGCGAATTAAAATGACATAGACTAAAATCAGTAGCTGGATTGTCTAGGTTAATGAACCCCAAGGTAACACATTCAGTGAGAGGTACTTGGGGTATTTAATGCTTCATTTAAACCTCTTGTGTTTCTCCCTTTATTGTACACATCGTGAGATCTATCCTCAGCCTTGTGGCACCCTGGAGTGTCCCCTTAAAAGATGGTGTTTCGATAGCTCAATATCAAGGTGGATGGAGAGAATGTTCATAGTAAGTGAGAGCGGGACGTGCGATAGCATATTCCACAGTCTCTCTCGTTAGGTTGGATAAAGTTTCTGTACATATCCTCAAGGCACCCTGGGAGCGTCCCCCTATAGGATAGCAGTTTTGCACGTTTCTTTATTTGATCTACTGTATAGGATAAGGTTACTTAGTCTCTTGTCCTAATCTACTTTTTCCCTACGGTGTGCGCATTAGAGTGGGACTCTAGGGCCGAAAACGAGGGGTTATACTTACGTGGAATTGTTAAGGGGTAACAATTCTAAACCGAACAAATGGTGCAATTCCAAGAGTTAGTTATGCCTAATGGTTGGGAGTTTCTCATCCTAGTGAAGGGGCATCTAATCACCCCACCGGTGACATTTGTCATGCCTCGCTGGGGCATCATTGCGAAATAGATGTCTTATAACTTAGGGTACTTGGAAACTATTTTGCTAAAACAAAAATTTGTGTTAAAATGTAGTTTAAGCATAGACTTATAAAAGTTTGTTCGTTTTTCAGCAACTGTTTTAAAATGGCTAAAACCACAATTGCTTTGCTAAGCGCTGATAAGTTAACTGGCGATAATTACGCAAGGTTGAAACATATGATCTCGACTATACTAATCATCAAGGATCTTATGTTTGCCCTTACGGAGCAGTGTCCTTCTATTCCAGCTCCTAACATCGCTCTAAACGTTCGGGAGGCGTACGAGCATTAGACACCGGCGAATGAGAAGGCCCAAGCCTATATCTTGGTCAGTCTTAGTGACGTGTTGGCTAAGAAGTATGAGCCCATGGTCTCTGCGGGTGAGATCATGGAGTCCCTATGGGGGATGTTCAAACAACCATCTGGACAGCTCAAACACGAGGCTCTTAAATACATCTTCAACTCCAAAATAGAGGAAGGCACCTTTATTCGTGAACATATGCTTAACATGATGGTCCACTTCAATGTGGCAGAGATGAATGGGTCTAAGATCGGTGAGGGCAGTCAAGTTAGCATAATCCTACATTCGTTGCCGAAAATCTTCCTTCACTTTGTTAGCAAAGCGATTCTTAACAAAGTAGACTCTACCTTTACAACTTTCCTCAAAAAGTCGCAGACTTATCAATCCTTACTGAAAAGTAAGAAGAAGAGGGGAAGTGAGGCAAATGTTGCCTCGTCTTCAAAACAGTTCCATCGAGGTTTGACCTCTGGGACTAAGTCTACACCTTTTATTTCTAACACAGGAAAGTGGAAGAAGAAGAAGGGTTGTGAGGGGAAGTGGATGGCGCCTGCTAACCAACCACCTGTCGCCCAACAAAATAGGCGTCCGACGCTGATTGACAAAGGAAAGTGTTTCCACTGCAACCAACACGGAGACTGGAAGAGGAATTGTCCTCACTGACTTAAGTAAAAGAAAGCAGCCAAGGTGAAAAAAGGTAAATATGATTTACTAGTGTTAGAAACTTGCTTAGTGGAGAATGATGATTCTGCTTGGATAAATGATTCAGGTGCCACTACTCATGACTGGTTTTCTTTTCAGGGGATTAGATCCTAACGGAAACTGAAGGATGGTGAGATGACGATGCGAGTAGGCACCGGACACGTCGCCTCAGCTGTGGTAGTGGGAGGAGTACAGTTGACTTTACAGGACAAATTTCTTATTTTACAAGATGTATTTGTTGTTCCTAAGTTAAAAAGGAACTTAATTTCTATAAAGCGCTTGTTATAATGTAAATATACACTTGACTCTTATGTGAATAAAGTTTTTATACATAAAGATGGAGTAGAAATTTGTACAGAAAAACTGGAAAATAACTTGTATGTGCCACAGTCGTTAGCATTAAGTTCCCTCCATAACATAGAGATGTTTAAAACTATCATAACTCAAAATAAACATCAACGTGTTTATCCAAAAGAAAATGCCCAACTTTAGCACCTTCGATTAGGGCACATCAATCTCAATAGGATTGAGAGATTGGTGAAGAATGGACTTCTAAGTGAGTTAAAGGACAATTCTTTACCAGTATCCGAATTTTGCCTTAAAGGTAAGATGACTAAAAGACCTTTTACTGGAAAACGTTATCGAGCATAAGAGCCTCTAGAGTTAATACATTCTGACCTCTGTGGTTCTATGAATGTGTGAGCCAGAGGAGTCTATAGTATTTTATCAATTTCACTAATGATTACTCTAGGTATAGTTATGTTTATTTGATGCAATGGAAGTCTGAATCCTTTCAAAAGTTCAGAGAGTTCAAGGCTGAAGATGAAAATTCGATGGATAGATGGATTAAGACACTTCAATCAGATCGAGGTGAAGAGTGTTTTGACTCGGGATTCTAGGATTATTTGATAGAACATGGAATCGTTTCCCAACTGTCAGCGTCAGGTACACCTCAGCAGAATGGTGTAACAGAGAGGAGAAATAGAACCTCGTTGGACATGGTTCGTTCGATGATGAGTTACGCTTCCTTATCGAACTCGTTTTGGAGTTTTACAGTGGAGACTGCAACGTATATACTCAACTGTGTTCCTTCTAAGAGAGTTGCGAGAACACCTCTAAAGTTGTGGAACGGGCATAAAGCTAGTTTACGTCACTTCCGTATATGGGGTTACCCAGCACATGTGCTTGAGCCTAATCCAAAGAAGTTGGAACCACGGTCGAGGTTGTGCCTCTTTGTAGGCTACCCAAAAGTACACGAGGGGGTTACTTTTATGATCCGACTGAAAAACAGAATGTTTGTTTCTACGAACGTTACCTTCCTAGATGAGGATTATATTAGGGAGCACAATCCACGTAGTAAGATTATGTGAGCTTTCCCAACAAAACTACTAAAACTTCAACAATAGTTGTTGAAGGGTCTACTTCATCGGCAAGACTTGTTGATGATAGTTCATCTGGTAGGTTTGTTACACCTCAATAATTGAGGGAACCTTACACAGTGGGAGGGTTGACAATGGGAGGGTTGCGACCCCACCTATTCGCTATCTGGGTTTCACGGAAATCTTGGCTATGGTAGCCAATGGCGACATTGAGGATCCATTGTCTTATCAGAACGCAATGGAAGATGTTGCCCAGAATGAATGGGTCAGAGCTATGGATCTCGAGATGGAGTTGATGTACTTCAACTCAGTTTGGGATCTTGTAGATCAGCCTGATGGGGTCAGACCTATAGGTTGTAAATGGATCTATAAGAGGAAACGGGGTGCAAATAGGAAGGTGCAAACTTTCGAAGCTTGACTTGTGGCAAAGGGTTATACCTAGGTGGAGGGAGTCAACCATGAGGAGACTTTCTAGCCTGTTGCCATGTCGAATTCGATTCGCATTCTCCTATCCAATTCCACTTATTATGATTATGAGATATCGCAAATGGACGTCAAGACGGCCTTTCTAAATGGAAATATTGAGGAGACCGTTTATATGGTGTAGTTCGAGGGATTCATTGCCCAAAGTCAAGAGCAAAAAGTTTACAAACTGAATCGGTCCATTTATAGGCTGAAACAGGCGTCTCGATCTTAGAATATTCAATTTAATACTACAATCAAATAATACGGCTTTGACCAAAATGTTGATGAGCCTTGTATCTACAAGAAGATCGTTAACAGTTTAGTCCTTTTTCTAGTGTTGTATGTAGATGATATCCTACTCATTGGGAATGATGTAAGACTACTGACTACGGTTAAGAACTATCTAGCGACCTAATTCTAAATGAAAGATTTGGGAGAGGATCAATTTGTTCAGGGTATACAGATCTTTCGAGATCTTAAGATAAAGTTCTAGTGCTGTCTCAGGTATCGTACATTGACAAGATGTTGCTAGAGTACTCGATGTAGAACTCCAAGAGGGGCTTATTGTCGTTCAGGCATGAAGTTACTTTGTCTAAGGAAATGTATCCTAAGACACCTCATGAGGTTGAGGAGATGAGACAAGTCTCATATGCATCTGTTATTGGCAGTTTGATGTATGCAATGCCCTGTACTAAGCTAGACATCTAACCCAAGCCATGGTCAATGGTCTGCAGTTAAGAACATCTTCAAGTATCTTCGGAGAATGAGGGACTACATGCTCGTGTATACAAATAGGGATTTGATCCTTACTGGATACACGAATTCTGACTTTCAGACTGATAAAAACTCTCGAAAGCCCACTTTAGGGTCAGTTTTTACTCTTAACGGAGGAGCAATAGTTTGGTGAAACACTAAGTAAGGGTGCCTCGCCGACTCAACGATGGAGGCCGAGTACGTAGCGACTTGTGAATCTTCTAAGGAGGTCGTTTGACTCAAGAAGTTCTAGAAAGAGCTGGAAATTTTCCAGACATGTCTAGGCCTATCACCCTCTATTGTGATTATAGTGATACCGTGGCGATTTCCAAGGAGTCCATGAGTGACAGGCGCAAAAAACACATAGAGCCGAAATATCATTTGATCCGCGAGATCGTGTACCAAGAAAATGTGATAGTCAAGAAAATTGCTTTGGAGCACAACGTCGCTGACCCGTTTACAAAGGCTCTCACGGCTACAGTTTTTTAGGGTTACCTTCAGAGCATGGGTCTACGAGACCGCCCGCGATTGGACTAGGGCAAGTGAGAGACATTTCTGTACTGGGCCTTATTGCTCTAGTTTATTGTTTTGTACTATTATATGTACATCTCACTCGCTTTAGGACAAGTGAAAGATTGTTGGGGATGATGCATTAAACTCTCATGTCCAGTAATTTGTAAATACAGTTTTGAACAAATGCTTGTGTTGTAATATATGATATTTTTTTCACTTACTGTCTTTGAACATTGGATGTTTTATTTTCTTTACCACGAACTAATAAACTAAAATTCGTAGTTTTCGTTTGTAACTTAAGCATATATGTGGAGACATACAAGTCGATCATGTCTTAACTGATAACCAAAATGGTTTGTAGTATATGGATATAGAAAGGAAACCTTATCCTAGTAACGCAACGGATGCAGCCCACTTTGTAGAATAGTTACAAATGTTGTGACTTGCTATAAATGGTCTGATCCTGATCATTCATGTGGGGACATGAGAGCGGAGGCGTCCTATACAAAGAAGTTTGTATAATACCGGACCACGAAGTGTTATAGTCTCGTTATATATTGCCATTCATGACAAAGACTTCACTTTACTAGGATGACCATAGGTAACATGACCTCAATCCTCAGTGAGTTAGGAACTCCTGCCTTTAAGGGTGGTCCTTTGATTTGCATGGGTACGAGTGGCCAGATCGCGACTCAAACCTACCAATTTGGGGATTCGTCTTATTTGGGAGCTGGGAACTCAGCTACATAAGATGGAATTCACTCCTTCATCAAAGCAGGGGTAAGTAAATAGATTGCTCCCTTAAGGGCTAATCCCGAGGCTTGAACGATGTGGCGCCACACACCTTCTCATAGCCTGAGAGGTGTCCACACACAATAGGACTATGTTGTATTGTTCATTAGAGGATCAGTGGTACTTAAGAAGTTAGATCTAACTATATGGGCAAAACGGTAAATTGGCCCTATTGTACTTATAAGCATCTATGAAGGGTTATCGTATTGTTGATTGGTTATATCTGATGGATCCAGAAACATATCTGTGGTAAGAAGAGTTTAATTGTCTGTCTTTAGTGGAATGCCTGGCAGTTAACGGATGGTGGATCTCGTGGCTAAAGAGTTTAGTCAGCTATTCACGTATCGTTGAAGCTTCGAGGCATAGATCCATAAGGTGCCCTTGGTAGCTCAATGGATTCAAGTTGAGAATCAATTTTTGGGTCAGTTTGAACTGTTCAAATTGACAAGAGGGAGTTCGATTGTATATGATATGATTGAACTGGTTAATTATATGTGATATGATTGACATTATGTATGAGATACATTATTTGGAGGAGAACGGAAATAAATATGATTTATATCTAGTGGAGGATAAAACACTATGGTCTATATGTGATATTAAACTATAGCTTAATGAATATAATATGATTATATTTATTATTTTTAATTGGACAATTATGGGATAATTGGGTCAGGGTTCTCTCCTTAACCGTGTGTTAATGGGAGGTTTCATTCAGGTTTTGTAACTGAAGAATAAAATGAAAAACATTTTCATTTTACAATGAGATCACATAATTTGCTCACGATGTGTATACAGCCTATCGCATAACAAACTGAGAGATGACACGATAGCTCAACGTTTCTACTCGATCGTATACATGTGCGCCTATTTCTAAATGATCGCGTAGGATTTTCTAAACGATCATCTAGCTCTTTCCTAAACAATCACGCACCCGAGCGTTTACTAAACGATCCTCTATATGATCACAGTTTATTTACTAAACGATTGTGTATTTTCTTCTAAACGATCAAGCATCGTCTATACGATAGACCCTGCCTTCTCCCACTTCCTTGGTCGTGGTATACGATCTTCCTTTCCTCCTTCCCTCAACCAAATCCAACGAAGCCCATACTTCCTAGATTCTCACACCGAGAATACCTAGGGTTCTAAGTGGCGGTGTCATCCCCATTGCTCTGTTCATGTGAAGGTCGTTCGGGGGTAGACGATCGGGTGATTTGGTGAACGATTTCTTGGACTTTACCAGCGAGAGCGAGAGGAGCAATACTTGGAGGAGAACGAGTTTTGCTGAAGAAGAGTCTTCAACAAGTATGTATTCGTTCTCTTATTGTTTATTTGTTAAAAGCAAGTCGATAATTAGTTGTTAAATGCATATATTTTATGTTAGATTCTAAATGCGATAATTCTGTCACAATGAGTTTGGAACAATCCGCTTCCGCTTAGAGGTACTCTTGTATAGGAGTTCCTTCAGTATGCATATACAAGATTTAATTAATTATAACATCAGAATCTTGCTCCTGTCTTAAAATCTTGTTAAACCATCCGAATCTTGCTCCTGGCTTGAAATCTCGTTCGAACTTGATTCAAAATCTCGCTCGAACTTGAAATCTCACTAAGACTTCCATCAAAATCTCGCTCCTGGCTTGAAATCTCATTCGAACTTGGTTCAAAATCTCGCTCGAACTTTAAATTTCGCTAGGAGATCCATCAAAATCTTGCTCAAACTTGATTTAAAATCTCGCTCGAACCTTGTCCAATCTCGCTAGAAATTAAAACAGTAGATAAAGAACTGGAAATCTGCAGCTCGGCCTTCTTCACTTATTTCTTTAATTTCAACTTCTAATGACTCCATATGAGTTACAGACTCTTAAACATACATTAAAGTCCATCAAATAAGAGTCAATTACAAGAGAAACAACATAATTAAAAGGATTAAAATGTCAAAACACTGGAAAAACCATATCAGTATGCTATTTCATGAAGTTCATGAAAAAACACCCACCAAACTCAAATTAACAATAGTTAAGCGCTTAAATCATGCTCTGATACCAATTGAAGGGTGATATATTATGCAACGGAAAATTACAAAATCAATAAGCACTTAAACTACATTTAATTTGAGTTTTAAACATGTTGTTCATATGATATTCATAAGAGGGTTTGAAACATATATTACCTTTAAAGATATACTTCACAAATTCAGCTGAGATCTACTAAGATAGAGCTTGAAACTTCGACAGGACTACCACCAAGATCTTCTCTACTATGCTCAAGCTGGAACGTGTGGTGGAAACACTTCAATCAAGTTGAATTGATGAAGAACAAGTGAGGGGTACGTAGGGTTTTCAAGTTATCACTTCAGCAAGTATAACTAAGAATGCTTAAACTTTCTTCATGCATGGAGCTCTTTATATCGGTAGAATTCATTCAAATTTACGAGGTTGCATGGTGGGCAACTCCAGCTTGAAAATCATTACCAAAATGTAATTGGAATTTGATGATATTCAATCAACCATGTTGTGGGTTTTTCCCAAAAATGGAAAAACTCATTAACCTAAAATGATTTCAAAAATCATTTTATTTAACTTAATTTTATAAAATTAACTTTTTAATTAAAATAATATTAATTTAATATCTAAATATTAAATTAATAAAATATCAATATCACCAATAAATCAATTTTATATTTAAATCATAATTTTAATATTAATTGATTTTTCAATTTTGTTTAATTTCAATTAAATTAAATGTTTTTAATTGTATCATATACAATCAATCGAAAACCCTAAAATTAATTTTGATCATTTCAAATTCATAACCCTAATTTCATACATCAATACTCAATTTGTTATTCCAATTTAATGAGTTAGTAAAGGTACCTAATGGACCTACAGATCATGAGTTCCAATGATCTATAATTAATTCGTTAAAACTCTTTGATCGAATTAATTACTATTCGTTAACTATCAAGATACACCATTATAACTCGATAGTTGCACTCTTCTCACTGTAGATATATTTCTGTCCATATAAACCATAATCAGTAAGTCGATCCTTCACAGATCGTTCATAATTACAGCTGGGGCAAAATTATCGTTTTACCCCTATAAATACATCTTGTTCCTTAAGTTTTCACTAACCCTCTAATGAACAATTTGATTCATAATACTACACATGAATCATGTCATTCTCTATCATGAGAAGGCGGGGCCTCGATTGTTCAAGACTTGGAATCAGCACTTAAGAGAACAACCTATCTACTAACCCTAAAATGGGTAGGAGTGAATTCCATCTTGTAGGCCTATGTCCCCAGCTATCCATCTGGTCTTATCTCAAAATGGAAGGCTTAGTGAGCAGTGTTGTTGGACTACTCTCACCATGTAAATCAAAGGATAATCCCAAATAAACAAGAGTTTATAGCTAGCTCAGGATTAAGATCGAGTTATCCTAGGTTGTATAAGTATGAAATAGTCATTTTTAACAGTAAATGGTCGTTATAAAGAAATGTGACTATTTTGTGGTCTACTCTATATACAAATTCATTGCATAGGATACCTCTACTCACATGTCTCTACATGAATGATCTGTGGATCACATATCTGTATTACCTATACAAAATGGACCGCATCCAATAGTGTTACTAGGATGAGATACCCAATTTCATCCATATACTTATTGACCATTTAGGCTATATACTATTAACTTGATCTTGTTTATATCACCTTCATACTATAGCTATGGATATGTTTATTGGATTTTCAAAATGGAATGTAAAATCAACAACTTTATTGATTAAGATACTCAATAATATTTTATTGATAAATAGAATGTTTAACACAAATTTATGAACTGCGACTTCTAGGACATTCCCAATAGGTTCTTTATTCATGTTTCTCCGACGGAAGTTTATGGGCCGGCCGGAGATATGTGTTCATTGGTTCACGACATTAACACATGGCATATTGGTATGTATTATAGAGGGTTTAAATTTTAATGTACAATTTTACATTATTGATATACACTTGAACCAATTGTTATCTATTTTGCAGAGTCACTTAAACCTCCAAGATTCAGATAACTAGATCCAGGCCATACGTAGCAAAACGATGGAAGAAGCTGCTAAAGTATGAGAGAAAGAGCACAAGTATGTCGATTACATGCTTGGACTAGTACCTGAACATCAGCCTGGATGGGTAGATGTTGATTACATCTATAGCCTAGTCAACCACAAGCAATATTGGTTTATGTTGGTCGTGGACATGAACATCGGACATATCTTAGTTTATTGGATATGAGTAAATGCAAATAAAATAACATTTATTTTATTAATAACAATGTGTACAAACTGTTTTTCAACTACGGGAATCTGGGAGAATTAAGATACCAATCCCAACAATTTCCCACTTGTCCTAATGCCTCAGGAGAGTAATGTACAATTGATGACATGCAAAAATGCATGCCATCTTAGGCCTTTTACTTAGAATTATGAAGGTTGTTAAGCAGAATATGCGTCGATCATGATAGGGATTAACAAGAAAAGGAATTTCCGTCGATCAGCATGGCGAATCTCAGCTAACCCATTACTTTGCGTTAATTCTGCATTCAATGTTCTATTTTTGTAGCCAATGCAGGAAATGAACGCAAATGCGAAAACCGAACCATCGCATCGACGACCGCATGCGGAGAAACACTCCATCACAAGACAAACGCATCGACCAACGCATGGATGTTGCGGTAATCAGTCGTATGTGTCCATCGCATCGGAGTTTCGCTCGTCAAGCAATTGTGGTCATCATGTAGAGTTGCGGTATTAAGCGAATGCGGTCACTGAATGATTGCAGCTACTGTCTCTTATACACATCTAGATGTGTATAAGAGACAGGTCTATGAGTGAAGTCAGCAACAATCAACTGCCCGGAAGGGTAAGTGGTTGGACGCATTAAGCAAGGTATGCGTTATTCACTAGGGATAGTAACAATCTTGCGTCAACCAAGTTCATGTATTTGTCTTGTCTTATGTTGTGCTCAACACCCCTTTAGAGCTACTCGACAGAGAGTCTAAAGAAAGAACCTAATAACTCGAGAGAGCTAGGTTAGAATCTAGACTCGGGAGAGCGAGATTAGATCGGTATAAGCAAGAGATAGGCGCTTAGGAATGAGCACTATTTGTTATTAACGCATCGCATGCATCCTAAAGATAGGATACGATTGAATGTGGTCACCGCAGCATTGTGTGTATTCTGCATCATAGCATAGAAAAAGAGTAGAGACTTAAGAATAAGCTCTATGGACACTTTTGCATTCAACACATGCATCCTAGAATTAGGAGCACCACATTTTCATTGGAAAATGACTTGGTGTGTATGGTTGTAGTATGATTGCATGGATTGTGTTGACTAGAGTTGCCCTTGCGATCACTCTTAAGTTTTGCAATGAAAACATCTCCGCATTTTATCTATTTTCCCACACATTTATTTCATGTCAAGGTTTGTCGCATCTCTACCTTTCATGCATATTCTCATTACGTTGTCTGATAGATAGGAGTATGAGTAGGATTAACATAGCAACATCCCCTCCATTCTTTTATTCAAACCGCCGAATGCACATCACTGCAAACATATAGCTACAAGCTGTCTCTTATACACATCTAGATGTGTATAAGAGACAGACAATCAACTGCCCGGAAGGGTAAGTGGTTGGACGCATTAAGCAAGGTATGCGTTATTCACTAGGGATAGTAACAATCTTGCATCAACCAAGTTCATGTATTTGTCTTGTCTTATGTTGTGCTCAACACCCCTTTAGAGCTACTCGACAGAGAGTCTAAAGAAAGAACCTAATAACTCGAGAGAGCTAGGTTAGAATCTAGACTCGGGAGAGCGAGATTAGATCGGTATAAGCAAGAGATAGGCGCTTAGGAATGAGCACTATTTGTTATTAACGCATCGCATGCATCCTAAAGATAGGATACGATTGAATGTGGTCACCGCAGCATTGTGTGTATTCTGCATCATAGCATAGAAAAAGAGTAGAGACTTAAGAATAAGCTCTATGGACACTTTTGCATTCAACACATGCATCCTAGAATTAGGAGCACCACATTTTCATTGGAAAATGACTTGGTGTGTATGGTTGTAGTATGATTGCATGGATTGTGTTGACTAGAGTTGCCCTTGCGATCACTCTTAAGTTTTGCAATGAAAACATCTCCGCATTTTATCTATTTTCCCACACATTTATTTCATGTCAAGGTTTGTCGCATCTCTACCTTTCATGCATATTCTCATTACGTTGTCTGATAGATAGGAGTATGAGTAGGATTAACATAGCAACATCCCCTCCATTCTTTTATTCAAACCGCCGAATGCACATCACTGCAAACATATAGCTACAAGTCCCTGTGTTCGACCTCGGATTACCCGAGAAACTTGCGTTCATGTTATACTTGGCATGAAGGCAAGAAAACTTGTGGCAGGACACATGGTCATAGTATACATTCGTTAAGGCATTATTCACTCCAATGCATGCCATCGAAGCATGACTATCAACGCATATCTTAGGAACATGCATCGCATACCGCGTCTAAGGGAAGTTGGTTGTCGAGTAAAATTCACTTCCAAATTTCCGTCATCAAGTTTTTGGCGCCGTTTCCGGGGAAGGTGTTACATGTTCAGTAGATCTAGACTCTTCAAATTGACTTCCATACATAAAAATAGTACAATATACAATAAACTAGGGCATACTCTATACCCCAGTATCATCTCCCACTTACCCTAGACAAGGTGTTGCATGTCCAGTAGACATAGACTCTCCAGATGACCCTCAAACACTTTAGCCGTGAAAGCCTTTGTAAATGGATCAGCAACGTGGTGCTTCGATGCGATCTTCATGACTATCACATCACCGCGATGCACAATCTCCTTGATCAAATGATACTTCCGTTCAACATGTTTGCCTCTACGATGACTTCGAAGTTCCTTTGCATTTGCCACAGCCCCGTTGTTATCATAATAGAGAGTGATCGGCAAAGACATATTTGGAACAATTTTCAAATCTGTAAGGAACTTTCTAAACCAAAATGCCTCTTTAGCAGCTTCACAAGTGGCTACGTATTCAACTTCCATAGTGAACTCCGCGATGCATCCTTGCTTGATGCTTCGCCAAACTATAGCTCCTCCATTCAGAGTGAGCACTAACCCTGATGTCGATTTATGAGAATCTCTATCAGTCTGAAAGTCAGAGTCTGTGTATCCTGTAAGGATCAAATCCTTATCTCCATACACGAGCATATAGTCTCTCATTCTTTGAAGATACTTGAGAATCGTTTTGACCGCCGTCTAGCGATCTAATCCTAGATTGGAATAATAATGATTGTCAATCCCTACTGCATAGCATATGTAAGGTCTAGTACATAACATTGCATACATGAGGCTTCCAATAGTCAAAACATAGGGAATTCGTTTCATTTCCTCAACCTCTTGAGGTGTCTTAGAACATTGCTCCTTAGAAAAAACAATTCCATTCCTGAAGGGTAATAAACCCCTCTTGGAATTCTACATCGAGTACCTGATGAATATTTGGTCAATGTACGATGCCTGAGACAAGGCCAACCTCTTGTTCTTACGATCCCGGTTGATCTAGATCCCTAAAACATATTGCGCCTCTCCCAAATCTTTCATTTGAAATTGGGCGGCTAGTTTTTAATGTCAGTTAGAAAACCTACATCATTCCCAATGAGTAGGATATCATCCACATACAGCACTAGGAAAGCTACTAAGCTATTGATGACTTTCTTTTAAACACAAGGCTTATCAACGTTTTGATCAAAGCCAAATAATTTGATCGCACTATCAAATCTAATGTTCCACGATCTAGATGCTTGTTTCAGCCCATAAATTGACCTATTAAGCTTGAAAACTCTTTGCTCTTGATCTGGAACAATGAACCCCTCTGGTTGAGTCATGTAGATGATCTTCTTAAGATTCCATTCAGAAAGGCAGTCTTGATGTCCATTTGCCATATCTCATAATCATAAAATATGGCTATGGACAGGAAAATCCCAATAGACTTGAACATGACAACAGATGAGAAAGTTTCCTCATAGTCCATTCCCTCGACCTGGGTATAACCCTTTGCCACAGTCTAGCCTTCAAGGTCTGCAACTTTCCATCTACACCTTATTTTCTCTTATAGAACCACTTACGCTCTATAGGTTTTACCCCATCAGACTGATCCACAAGTTCCCAGATAAAATTGAAGTACATAGACTCCATTTCCTGGTTCATGGCTTTAATCCACTCATCTTTGTCAACATCCTCCATTGCTTGCTTATAAGACACTGGATCCTTAACTCCATCATCAGACATGATGTTTTGGGCTTCAGTCAAACCCATGTAGCATTCCGATGGATTCGCAACATTCGCACTACGTCGAGGCAGTCTCAACTCTTGAGATGCTTGACTAGATGAACCGACATCAACAACTCTTATTGATCTATCAGTTTGTTCAACAACTCTTGTTGAACTCTCAGTAGTCTCAATAGAAATCTCATGAAAACCAGATTGCTTCATGGTTTATGATCCCTGATATGGTCTTCTTCTAAGAAGATGGCATTTATCAACACAAAACTTTATTCTCACTCGAATCATAGAAGTATCCACCCCTCCTTTCCTTGGGGTAGCCTACAAAGAGCCAAACTTTCGAATGCGATTCCAACTTCTTAGGGTTAGCCATAAGCACGTGGGTCGTACATCCCCAAATTCTGAAGTGGCATAAACTACCTTTACGGCCTCTCCATAGCTAAAAAGGTGTTTCAGAAAGATTTTTCGAGGGAACATTGGTCAAAATGTAACATGCAGTCTCCACTGCAAATCCCCAAAATGAGTTTGGAAGATTAGCATACTTATCATAAACCGAACCATGTCCAACAGGGTTCTGTTTCTCCTTTCTGATACACCATTCTACTGAGGTGTACCTTGCAAGAGTTGGGACGTGATTCCATGTTCTATCATATACTTCTGGAATTCGAGGTCCATATACTCTCCACCACGATCAGATTATAGTGTTTTTATCTTCTTACCTAACAAGTTTTCAACTTCAGCCTTATACTCCTTGAACTTGTCAAGGGCGTCAGGCTTATGTTGCATTAGGTATAGATACCCGTATCTTCAATAATCATCTATCAAAGAGATGAAATATTCATAACCACCTCAAGCTCTAACATTCGTCGGACCACAGAGGTCTGAATGTGTATGCTCCAAGGTTTCCTCGGCTCTATAACCTTTTCTAGTAAAAGGTCATTTGGTCATCTTGCCTTCAAGGCCCAATTCACATATCGGCAAGGAGTTTTCTTCTAAACTCTTTAGAAGTCCACATTTTACCAACTTCTCAATCCTATTGAGGTTGATGTGACCTAACCTTAGATGCCAAAGATAGGCATTTTCCTTAGGAGAAACCTTTGGTCTTTTTGCTTTTGTCGCCGATCTGGACATTTCAGTATTAAGCAAGGCTTTTATGACTAACGGTCTTAGTACATATAAGTTATTTTCCATTGAACCAAAACCAATCTGCATACCATTCTTGAAAATAAACACTTTACTCTCAGAAAAGGAGACGATATAACCTTGTTCAATCAGACAAGAAACTGAGATTAAGTTCCTCATGATATGAGGAACTACAAAAACATTATCCAGTAATAGATAACATTTCTTGCCCAAAAATAACTTCAGCCTGCCTATAGCAACAGCTAAAATAACCTCACCAGTACCGACTCGAAGATTCAACTCTCCATCTTCCAATGTTTTCCAGGAATTAAATCCTTGTTAGGAAGAACTTACGTGGTTAGTAACACCTAAATCAAGTATCATGGCAGAATAATCATTCTCTACCAAACACGTCTCCAAGACAAATAAATCATATTTACTATCTTTAGACTTCTTCTTCTTCTGGAGAGTAGTGGGATCAGCGTCAGAACCTAAATAAGCTCAAAGTTCCATTTCAGAGAATAATTCTCGTCGATGAATTTTTCCAGAGCCAGCAACAATTGCTTTCTCTTTTAGTCCCTTGACATTCAAGAAAGACTGGAGATTATCTTTGGAACTGACACTACTGGTTTTTTTGTCATCCATCCCTTGTTGCTCAAAAAGTGAGAACTTACGTTCAAATAATTCTTGTAACGAGTCCGTGATCTTACGTGCAATGACCATGTTCTCAACCCTTTTGGCCAATGCATCAGGTATGCTAGCCAAAATGTGAAGTCGAGCCATCGAATTAGCCTTCATCCACATTCATATGCATTACGAACATTTTGCGGCACATCAGAGGTCGAGACTTCAGGAGACTCCTCAACCAGACAAACTCAAGGTCTTTTACCACGAAACATGTTTTAATAGACTCTTTCCAATGAATGTAATCGATCAAATTAAAAGAGGCAACAAACGAAAAATCATACATGTTGCTAAAAAAAAAAAACATATTGATCTACACCAGATTTTAGCAAATACTCTTTAAAACAAAATCCAATTTGGTTTAGCAAAACATTAAATAAACCCGTGTGACATCTAGTTTTGCAATGATGCTTCAGTGGTTTAGGAAAAAAGCTACTGAGGGGTAGTCAATTTACCCCTCCTCTGTATTGAGACAATCTCAACCAGTCATTAATACTAGAACAACTTTTGTTCCTATAACGACAAGCCATCATTAATTTAGTCAAGAAATCATTAACTTGCTTAACAATTTCCCATAAGTGTGACCCTTCATTTTAGATCCTAAAGTTCTACCGCAAGCAACCAATCTGAAGGGAAAAAATCCGATTGGGGCAAAAAGTAAAGCGACCCTATCCATTTCTGAAGTTCACCTTGATATTGACCAACCGGACAAAACCATCCAAAGGGGGACGCTTCCAAAGCACCACAAGGCCGTGAAAGAAGATCTTACGGTAAAAACCAATGAAAGAGACCACAAGACATGTTGACACATATCCTTCACCCACTTACTATAAGCACTCTCTCCGTCCACCTTAATATTGACTCATGCAAACACCATCCGAAGGGGGATTCTCCCAGGGCACCCTGAGGCCAAGCATGAATCTCACAGCGTGAATATTAAGGGAGAATCGTGAGTGGAATTAACATATCATAAATATCTTTTCCTCCCAATGAGTATTTTATAACCTATGGTATAGTTTACTTAGAAAAAACACAGCTAAGGATTTTAACAAAGTGACATTTTAGATTTGCCCAAAAGTAACTCTTACTTTGGAAATTTGAACAACTTTTGATCATCATTCATAAAACTCTTTAATGAAATCTTTGATCAATCGTCGCATGCTTGTAGCAAATCTATCTAATTCACCTTTCCAGGTAGGTTCCCAGGTAGGGGTGTTCCGTTTTTGTCAGCTTAAATACCTAAACCTAGACAGAACCCGTCTTAGACAAAAGGTCCCTTATAGATAGATTTAATACAAATTTTGTTAGGATTAGTGTACTAATTCTCCTGGAGTCTCGTTGTTTGTAATATACACATTGTTATGAAGAAAATAAAAGTTATTTCATTCTGGCATTTACTCATATCCAATAAACAAAGCTCCATGGTTATAATATGTAAACTTAAGCATGTGTATGAGATATACAAGAGGATCATGCCTTAAGTGATAACCTAAATAGGTCTGTAGTATAAGGATTAAGGTAGGATACCTGATCCTGGTGACATTACGGATACAGCCTGCTTTGTAGAGGTTTGCAAGTATTGTAAACTACTATAGATAGTAGATCCTAACAATTCATGTGGAGACATGGGAGCAATGGTGTCCTATACAAAGAGTTTGTATAAGACCAGACCACGAGATGATTCATCTCTTTATATAACGCCATGATACTGGAGACTTACATCTTACCTAAACGACCATAGGTGACATGACCTCAATCCTGAGTGTTTTAGGAACTCTTGCCTTTAAGGGCGGCCTTTTGATTAGTATGGGTGAGAATGGTCAGATTGTCAACTCAACATGCCTACCTTTTTGGGGACTTGTCTGATTTGGGAGCTAGGAACTCAGCACAAGATGGAATTCACTCCTTCCCCGAAGTAAGGGTAAGTAGATAGATTGTTCCCTTAAGGGCTGATTCTATGGCTTGAACATAGTGGTCACAGGTTCTCTTTGGAAAAGAGAACTCAGTTATAGTAGGGCTATGACTTGTGTTCATTAGAGAAATCAGTGGTATTTAAGGAGTTAGATGTAACTACAGAGGCATAACGGTTATTGGCCGAGTTGTACTTACGAGCGATCTGTGAAGGGTTATAGCACTGTTGATTGGTTAAGATGGAAACATAATATATCTGTAGTAAGAAGAGTTCAATTTTCGGTCCTTAGTGGAGTGCCTGGCAGCTAACGGATGGTGTATCCCGTGACTAAAGAGTTTAGTTAGTTATTCACGTACCGTTGGAGCTTCGAGCTACAGGTCCATAAGGTTCCCTTTGTAACTCAATGGATTCAAGTTGAGGATCAGTTCTTGGTATTGATTTAAAATGTTAAAATTGACAAGTGGTAATTCGATTATATGTGATATGATCGGTATGGTGTATGAGATACATCAAGTGGAGGATTAATGTAAATGATATTTACATTAAGTACCATGGAATAGAAAAAGAGCTTTGGTTTATACGTTTCATTAGATGAAATATTAAAACTATAGGTTATAAATATAGTATGGTAAGTTGGTTCTCATTTATATTTATAATAATATTAATTATTAGATAATTATCTCTTTTTCTTTAATAACCAATTGAGTGGTAGTTTATTGGTGGTTTCATGGTAACTGTGAGATAAAAAGAAAATTGTTTCCCTAAATTTAGTAAGATTTGCAAAGTAATGTTGAATTGAGATTTCCACTCTCGAAAATTACTCATGGAAAGGTTGTCAAGTAAATAAGATTTACTAAACGACAACTTGGAGAGACCATACGATCGTGGAGATTTTCTATACGATAGACTCGCAACTGGTTGATGAGCTACAGATCGCATAGCTTTTGTGAAACGATTAGGCATCGTCCTATACGATAGGCTTTGACATCTCCCACTTGCTCAATCGTTTACACGTATGTTTTCCTCCGGTCTCCTTTAACCAAGTCCACACAGAGACCACACTTATGGATCCTCACATCGAGAATTACTAAGGTAACTTGTTGGTGGTGTTATACTCCACTCGACACTAGTCGAGGTTCTGTGGAGGTCGTTCATTGCATTCGTTGTGTTTGTGATCCAAATGATCATTGTGTTCAAAATTGCTGTGGATCGTGAAGTGTAGCAGTCAAAGTGTTTGACCGTTCATGGTTTTCTTCTTGCTGTGAACGAGCGTTCGTGATCGATGGATCTTGAAGATGAGTCTTCAAAGGTATGGTTGATTTTGTCCCTTGATCGTGTAGTAAAGCATGTTGTCATTTCTATTTTGCGCATAGCCTGTTGTTTCCATTTGTGATTGTAATTGTGTATGTTCATATATGAATAAAATTTGAAATGATTCTTCCACTGCTCATGGAAATCCTCATGTTCGATTTCCTACAAATTTAATCTTTTATTCCAACTAATTTAATCTTATAAACCGATTCAAAATATTAAACTTAGGTATCTAATCTCATTAGAACCAGGAATTTAGGTCTATCTCAATCCAATTTTAAAACCCTTTTAAAACATGAGTTCACCTAAGTTCGCATACAACTCTTTCTTATTGATTTTAGTTCTAATTTCCATTATAACACTTATAACAGGAAACAACCAAAACCAACCACAATGTGAAGCAACACATCAAGGCTTTCATAACTCTTATAAATAATCCTAAGTGTTATGCTCCATGCATTGTTAATTCATTACTATTGGTAAATAACACTTACATAACAAAGAAATGAACCAAGCATATATGCTCTCATACACCGTTATATTATAACTCTTATAATATAAAGATGATGCATGAATATGCTTAATGCATGCATAACTATAACTCTTATATTTCATGATGCATGGGCATGCTTCCTTGTAATTTCATCATACCAAAACTATATTATAACACTTATAATATATGATGCATGATTAAAATGCATAACCTAAGGTGGGTTTTAAATCTACATGTCATACACTATGGCATATAAACAAACATACATCTCATGTACATTAAATAAAAGTTGATGAACCGGGATAATTAGCCTCAAATCCTCAAAAATTAAGTTAACTATTACAAAGAAAAATGAGTCCACCAGTTCAAACAGGTGAACCAGGTCTTGGACCATCCAGGCGAAGATCGTGTCTCCTTGATCGTGTAACAAATCTTTATGATCATCTAGCAACGCAGTGTGAGCATAAACGATCGTTTAGCAACAATCGTGTACCTTTGACTATGCGATGAAGCATGAAGGTCACATGATCGTCTAGCGCACATCGTGCAACGCATGCCTTAAATGATCAAGTAAACGACAACGATGCAGTGAAGCATAATCATCTAACGATCGAGTAAACTCTTTACCCCATCGTTTAGCATTACCTAAACGATCATTTAGTAAATACTATACAACCGGGCAGAACTTTTCTACACGATCGTTTAGCCAAATCTCGACAATCATTTAGCTTGGGCTACACGATAAGACCAACCCTTGGTCTTCTTCCTCGATGAGAACTGTGTCTCCATGCTTCGAAACTTCATCATGAATGACTCAAAGAACTTAAAACATTTTGAATACATACTCGATTGCTTGTTAATTATGCCCAAAAATGCAGGGGCCCTTACAAATTAACACTTTGAAAACTTAAAGAAAGCTTTAAACAGAGGCAATCATCCTGTAAACATCCATCAACACATCCATAAAAATATTTAACGCTTAAACGCATTGTAGAAAGCTTAAAACCCACCACGACTATAAAGGAAGTTCAAAATAGCAATGGAATTTGGAATATCAGAACAACCTTGCTTTAATACCAAATGAAGGAAATCACAAACAAGGATCTCCATGAGCAGCGGAAGAGGATCATTCCAAATTCCATTCGAATGAACACAAACAATTATAGTCTTAAACAGAAACTAACAGATTATGCATCAACAGAAATTACAGCGTGCTACAATAGATTCAAGGGATAGAGTATACGTACCTTTGAAGAACCATTCTTCAAGAATCCCTCGATCGATCTCCAATGCATCCAACAGTAACACTCGAATGCAATGAATAGCACACCAACAGCACGAACATCTGAATGCTCCCCGAACCCAATCGAGTCCAATTTGATTCACGAACAGAGTTAGAACACCACCACAAGTGTTACCTTGGTATTCTCAATGTGAGAATCCAGGAGTTGTGGGCTCTGTATGATCTTAGCTTGAGGAAGACATGAGGTATGCGATCGTGTAGACGATCGAGTAAGTGCGAAATAATAAATTGTCTATCACATAGACGATGTACTCGATCGTTTAGTAAATGAAGCCTACCGCATAGACTTTACTACTCGATCGTGTAGCAACGATCAGTTGAGTAACTATCGTATAGTTAACTCTTAAATGATCGTTTAGACTCTCAACGGCTATCATTTAATAAAAAAAAATTTCACTTGATAGCCCTTTTCTGTGAGAATTATCCGAATGGATTAACTACTAATTTTGGAAAACAATTTTCCTTTTATCTCACGGTTACCATAAAACTTCCAATAACCTCCCACTCAAATCGGTTATTAGAGAAAAATATCTAATTATCATATAATTATATATTATAAATAAATATGATAACTAACTTATCATATTATATTTATAACCTATAGTTTTAATATTTCATCATATGAAACATATAAACCATAGTTCTTTTTCTATTTTATGGTACTTTATATAAATCGTATTTATATTAATTCCTCCATTTAATGTATCTAATACATCACACCAATTATATCACATATAATTGAATTTCCTCTTGTTAATTTGAACACTTCAAACTAACCCCAAAATCTAATTCTCAACTTGAACCCGAGCTACCAAGGGGTCCTTATGGGCCTATGGCTTGAAGCTCCAATGGTACGTAAATAACTGACTAAACTCTTTAATCACAAGATCTACCATCCGTTAACTGTCGAGCACTCCACTAAAGACCGACAACTGCACTCTTCTCACTACAAATATATTTCTATGTCCATATAACCAATCAACAGTACAATAACCCTTCACAAATCGCTCGTAAGTACAGCTGGGCCAATTTACCATTTTGCCTCTGTAGTTACATCTTACTCCTTAAGTACCATTGATTCCTCTAATGAACATTAAGTCATAGTCCTACTATGACTGAGCTCTCTCTTTCAAAGAGAGGATGTGGCCACTATGTTCAAGACCCTGAATTAGCCTTTAAGGGAGCAATTTATCTACTTACCCCTACTTTGGGGAAGGAGTAAATTCCATCTTGTGTAACTGAGTTTCCGGCTCCCCAATTAGCGAATCCTCAAAATAGGCTTGTTGAGTTGACAATCTGGCCATTCTCACCCATACTAATCAAAGGACCGCCCTCATAGGCAGGAGTTCCCAAAACACTCAGAATTAAGGTCTTGTCACCTATAGTCATTTTAGTGAAATGTAAGTCTCAATTATCAACAGCGTTATATAAAGAGACTAATCATCTCGTGGTCTGTTCTTATAAAAACTCTTTGTATAGGACACCCCGCTCGCATATCTCCACATGAATGGTCAGGATCAAATCATCTGTAGCAGTTTACAACACTTGTAAATATCTACAAAGGGGGTCGTATCCGTAGTGTCACCAGGATAAGGTATCCCTCCTTTATCCTTATACTACAGATAATTTAGGTTATTACTTAAGGCATGATCCACTTGTATGTCTCATATACATGCTTAAGTTTACATAAAATAACCACGAATCTTAGTTTATTAGGTATGAGTAAATGCAAATAAAATAACATTTATTTTATTAATGACAATGTGCACAAACTGTTTACAAACTACGAGACTCCGGGAGAATTAGGACACCAATCCCAACAGCACCCAGTATATAGTATTTGCAAATCAACCATCTATATAGTTAATGTTTATCGAGTATTGTCAAGTATTGTGTAACGAATATATCTTATGGAGTATCAAGTAACGAGTATTGTGTATCGAGTATTTATCAGAACGTCTTTACATTATAGGATGAACAATCTATATAATACAGAGTTTGGAGGGTCCCCTATGGACAATCTATATATACAAAATGAACAAATGAACAAGATAAATTGGATGTTTGTTGGGTCCCCTATATCATCCTTTCCTGTTTGTTGAGTTTAGACGTGTCAAGTGGTTCATTGCACTTTTGTCTGTTATTTCCTGATTGGCTACACCCTCCACATTGCTTTAATGTGACATGTGCTTCAGCAGATGATATCCTGTTTACCCTTATCTACCAACCTGTACCACTCTTTTCAGTGGGAGTATTTTTACCTCGGTATACCCTGGTGGCTTTTTCCATTCATATACATGACCAAGCGAGTTTATTGATTCCGCATATGCTAGTACTAGGGAATCAACACTATACAATCTGCTACATAGAGTAAATAGATTGATATTCTGCTTTCTAACTACAATAATGGCGTGCGAACACGGAATCCCTAAACACTGAAATTACTTGCAACTACATTCTCGAGTGTTAAGGCTAACTATACCATCTAATCCACCGTCCTTGACATGAAATCTATAACAATCAATTGAATTTACTCGGCATCACCTAGCTTTGTCACACTCTAAACCCATTATTTCCTCTACATACATTGAGTGTGTCGATGTACTATTAGACCACATTGTTCGCCGCTCAAGAAACCAACCTTGAAGTAAACCTCTTATGTATTCTAGCAACGAAGTTATTGGTAACACTCTTGCTTCTTTGGTAATAGCATTGAAGCATTCGACATTGTTACTGGTCATGTTATCATATCAGTTCCCCGACTGGTAACACCTGCCTACCGCTGAATACCAACGTCCTCTAAATATCTAGCAAGGGAACCATTCTTGTAGTTCACTATTTGGACCCAATGACGCTTGAACTTTGATTCTCGATATGCTTCGCAAGCATCATGAAACAATTTTCTACGGCCTCGTCTTTGAAGTATTTCTCCACGTTCCTTTTCAAATGGAAGGTACAAAGTCTATGTTAAGAATTAGGGAATATGTTATCAACGGCACTAGCTATACTCTATCCACAGTCTGAGCGAATACGAGGTTAGGGCATTCTCCAATTGTTGTTTTAAGGTTCGTCATGAACCACTTCAAGGCTCGGGCATTCTCACTATCAACAATTTCATATGCTAGTGGGTACAGTTGGTTATTATCATCCATTACAACACCAACTATCATTGTTCCCTTATACTTACCCTTTAGATGAGTGCCATCTACAATGATCATCATAGGTCGACAAATCTTAAACCCTATTAGACTCGCACCTAGTGCCATAAACATGTATTTGAAATATTTTGATTCTTCAAACTCAATCTCAAATACAGTTTTAGGATTTTCAATATTCAAAACCTCACCATATGCATGCTCCGGCATATGATTCCTCTAGCGTCCCCCTTGCAAGAGCAAAAGCAGTTTCTCTCTCACGTCATGCCTTGTCATAACTAATATTGACATCATATTGATGTCACATATCCTATTTAATATGGTGTGTTTTGTTCTCTCAACCAACACTAACCTTGTCCTTGATTAGGTGACAAATAACGAATGTGCTAGCTTGCCTGTGATCATGATGCAATACTTCAATCGAGCATGTGTGATTGGACGTGCATTTTGTGATCTTGAAAATATCACATCCATCCATTTTAATTGCTTGAACGACCCACTTATAAATTCGGTGTAAACACTAAACACTATACAATTTTTTGTTTGATTTTTTAACCTGCAGCTCAAAGTTGTTCTTGATGACCAACATTGCTAATCTCATCTTCACATCACTCTTGCTGAAGAAAATTTGACCTTCTTCAACTGTATCCAACAACCCTATAAATGACTGTGATTGCATAATCAAGTCCCCCGTTCTGGCTAGATGGTACATTGTTCGGATTTTGGCGAGGCACACTCCCAGAAAAATGGCCAAAATAATTTGACAGAATGGGAGTTGGTTGTTCTTCATTCACGAAAGAAGAACCCACTCCCTAAAAAAAACATGGGTTGGTTGTTCTTCATTCACAACAGAAGGATTACTCTCTAAAACAACTGGGGTTGTCTGTTCTTCATTCCTAACTTCTTCCTCCTCTATCATCGCATTCTCATTTACACATGTCCCAACATCTTCTATTGTCACATTCTAATGCAATACGTTCACTTTATTAACATCAATGTTGTCATTTTCTAATGAGACACCTGATGGACAAACATCATGCTCATTTACATCATCTCCACACATGGGTTGGTCTGATCTCTTTAGGTAATAAAATGTTGCCCCGTGATGAATTTCTTTGAATTCCTTAAGACTTATAAATACCTACGGTCTAGTACAGTCATACTCTGAGAGGAGAAATTTAACATCAGCGTTATCCATTAAGCATACTGGAGGAGAATCAATATCCATCTTATATTTCACCCTCGTATAATTTTGAACTCCGTCGAACTAACTTGCATGATATCATATACAAGATTTACCAGCTCATTATACGTCAATGTACTTAGAACTAGCAAACCCTTCAAACGGCCTCCAGTATAGCATTCTTCTATGTCGTCCAATATACCACCATAATGTAAAAATATATACTTATCCGTCCTTCAAGAAAAACAATGCAGAAAGTGAACAGTTAGGAAAATAGGTAATTGTTAAATACTCGCTATACTCGCTACTCGCTACTCAATTCTCTCGATATTCTCAACTTGATGCTTACTGTTTCATAGCTCTCTCCCCTCATCCTCGCTCCACTGGGAGCTACTTGCATGTTTCATTGCACAATCATAAACTCACACTCACTCGTTCTATTTACTACGTTTGTATGTCTCGCATATCATCGGAAAAGTAAAAAGAAAAAAAAATGAGTAGGAAAAACCACATTTACTTACTTGAGGTGTGAGACAATATAGTGAAATAATCTCAATCCCTTTATAACTTGATCTCTGTCAAGAAAAATAGGTATTGTGAAGTGGATTTTTTCAAGGGAAAGTGAACCCGATTTTTCTTTTGTGTTTCAGTTCTGTTTGCTTAGTTAATAAAAAAAATTACTTCACATTTCAAGAAATTGATTTGAAAGAATCATATATATTGTTAGAAAATTCCCCAATTTGTGTATGTTCGTACATGAGCATTAACTATAGAGGAGGTTCTGACGACACAGATAATTCAAAATAATCAAGTATAAAATAATCGAACATCGAGTATGACGTGGATATGATCGAATATACACGTGTCGATTGCAGCCGTATTGAATGACCATGAAGCTGGGTATCGAGACCGTGCATCGAGGAACGTGTGACGTGTCGTCGGGTATCGAGTGACGAGCCATTGAGGATCCAGTAAATTCATATTGGCAGGCACGAGGGGTGCATCTCAGGGGCGAATCGGTAAAATCACATGCTTATGACGTAAAGAAAAGACCACTTTCCATTACTTTCTCTATAGGTGGCCATTTTTCATTTGGGCCTCCCAAATGAGGCCATTCGTACAAAATTATCATATAATTTGTTGATAATGAGATATTTTAGGGATAAATAATATGCTATTAAACAATACACTTTCAATCATTTAATTAATTTAATGGCAATTAATAAATGTCATGAATTTGTGACAGGGAAAAATTACCATGGAAAACCTGCTATCTGAAACTAGCGTTTTTTCCATCAAAAATGCGATTTTTTTACTTTCTATGATATTTTTTTATTCTTTCTTCTCAATTTGGATATGCAGATTTGTCATGGTAGCACAATTTTTTTGTAGGGTCAATTTTTCAAATTGTATGTTTATATAAAGGAGAAATTACTAGAAAAGATTCTTGAAAGATGTGGACAATATTGTCCATATAATATGATAAAGTTGGCCTAAAGATGGGCTAAGATTTAAGATAGATTGACATTATCATGTGAAAAAGAAAAAACAAAAAATGAAGCCATACAAGTTGAACTTGTGAAACTTAATACCATCACAAAATTAAAAATAAATAAATAAAGTCATATAAACTAAGGTTAAAAATGTCAATTTACCATATAGATGGACAGTTTTGTCAAAAATAAATCTTTTAAAAATAATAATAAATAACTGAACCTTTTATACTTTATATTTGCATATTAGTTACATTTTGTTGTTGTATATTTAGATAGATTTTTAATATTTTCAAGATATGATCAAAAATTATAGTTCACCTCAACGGGCATGTGGAAATATCGACATATCTCAATAGAAATATCCAAAAATATTTGATCAATATGCATTGATTTCAAATTTTATTAATTAGGATATTTTTCCTTTTTCTCTTAAATTAATTAGACACAATTAAATGTTTCAAAATTTAATCATCATATATCCTCTCATATATATCAATTTACAAAAACCACTTTTGGTTTTTTTTAAAGACATCCTATGTCTAAGAAATGAAACAAACTAAGGCCCACGTAACACTTAATTATATCAAATTTATTTATTTATTTGCCTTATTTTAATTATTACCTTCTTGTAAACTTAGGTATAGGACTTCTTGAATAAAGTAATGATATTGTAGAAAATGTCAAATAATAATTAAATTTGAACATATTATTAGACACAAAGAGCAACTCTTGGTAATGAGTTAAAGCTAACTCAATCATTGTGGAAGCTATTAATTATAGTTTCTTATTCCAATCAATTGCTAAATTAGTCTTTACCCAAAAAAGAAATCTAAATTAATGATAAATTATCTGGACTCTTAATGCTAAAGTGTAAATTATTTTACCAATTTAGGACCTTAATTACCTCCCCCATACGAATACAAGAGCATGAAACAATAATATATATAGCACCTTCCTTTTTTTTTGTCCCTTTTGAACATCTCATTCATATTAAGAATATATAGGATTGTAAAATTAGTTGAATTATTTGCATTTGGAGTGTACTAGAAATATATTAATTTTATTTGTAGTTTTATTAGGATTATATTAACTCAATAATTATGAAAGAACACTTTTTTTTTTAATCGAAGATTGAACTTCAATTCTTATAACCTTTAAGGGAAGGTGTATGTAAATTACTATTCAACTACACTCAATTATGAGTATAATTTAAAGAATGGTTTCAAGTAATATTGCTTCTCATACGGAAATAATGTTCCCAAATTTTCATCTTTTAAAATTAGTACATTTTTTTATAATCTGTTACAATAGTTTTTTCCGATTCATCTTATATGAGATCGACCACCGACATTTATATGAAAATTTAACCTTTTCAAACTTATCGTTTATTTTGGGCTTTCTCAGTGAAATCTCTAATAGTTAAAAACGAGATTCTATCAATTTTTCTAAATATTATGTAATCTTTCCAAATTTTATATCAAACCTTATCTAATTTTTTTAAATCTTTCTGCCCAAAAACCAAATTTGGCCAAAAATTAAGTAAGATTTGGGAGGTATAAACGATGTATCTCGGACAACATTAACAACCATATTCTATATATTTCGACTTTTTCGGTGAAATTTCGGCGGATTAACACCGTGATTCTTTATATTTTCTCAAATCTTAATTTTTTTTTTATTTGCAAAAATTAATCTTACAATATACTTCGATCCATATGAAAATTCATAATAGATAAATTCATTTGAAAATTTGAAAATTCATATAGTTGTGGAAACAAAAATTAGGGTAATGATTTGATATAAGATTTGGTAAAAATAATTTAATTTGGAAAAAAATTTGAAAAGATATAAGATATGAACAGATTATTTGATATTTGGAAAAATTAATAGGCTGCTCGAGATTTCACCAAGAAGATCAAAACAATGGATAAGTTAGAAAAAAGTTAATTTTTTTTAACTACATCTCTGTAGTCGATCTTGTCCAAGATGGACCAAGAAAAACTAATTTAACGAATTTTCAAAAAACGTGCTAGTTTTGAAAAGTGAAAGCTTGATAGTGTTATTTCTGACAATTTTCCCTTCTCTTTATGCAACTATTGAGTTGGGTTTCTTTTGTAGAGTAGTTATTGGATGATGGGTTTTGTGTTGGAATAAATGATATGTGACTATTCCGGTAGGGTTGCGTCATTCCAATTTTACTAGTTGCATTATTGTATTAATGTATACATGTCTTTTCACAAATTTTAACCAACTTGAAGAAGGGATGTGACCATTCGGATGACCATGAATTAGTCTATAAATATATCTCTTCTTCAAATTAATTTTTTAACTTTTTGAATCAACGCTTTTCTCTCATTTAAAACTTCGTCGACTTTTGATTGACTCCACAAAGTAGAGTTCATTGGATCTTGTGAACGAGATATTACTTCCATAAAAAAAGGTAATTTATTTTACTATGGGAGACAATTGCTCCTAAAATTTAAGCTCTAAAGTGAATAAAATTGTCTTAAAGGAATAAATTGAATTTATTAGGCCGAAGTTCTCTCCTAATACAAGTTATGTATTTTCTAATAATTTTGTAATATTATTCATATAACAAATTGTACGTTAAATGACTTAGATTTGTACAAATTTTATTTTTCATTTAACTAAGTGAAAATTTTTCAAACACTCATCTAAATCTAGGATTCCATTTGTGAAAGTTTAAGGCGTTATATTTTTCCAAGTAATTCTTAGTTAAATTTTGATTTTTTTATTTTTAAAAACTCCTCATGAATTTTTTATTTCATATAAAAATAAGTACATTTATTATTCAATTAAAAATTGTTGACACATGCCAAATAATAATAAGGAGCAAATTAAGGTATAGGTCTTTGGTCAAGAGGTTAAAAATTCGAATCTCTTGAATTTTTTTTTGAAAAAAATAAATATTATATTTTAAAAAATGTATAAATTATTGACTAAATTTGTATTTCTTAAATATATATATATATAACTGGTTGATAATGATCATGTGGGAACATCTTGCACTTTTGGTCATATATGCCTATTTTTCATCCATCTCATAATGTCCATGTTTTTCAATATTAAATTTTTGGATGCAAAATAAACTAAATAAAAATGCAAGAATAAATGGAGAAATTATTGAACCCAACACTTTTGGGAATGAATGATATATACATAACATGATTTGAATTATTGAAAAAGAATTTTAAAGATAATATTATTTATTAGCAATGGAATAACAATCGTTCTTTTTGCATCAAATCAATTTTAATTTGTCTATGACCACTACCTAATTTTTATTATAATTAAAGTTTAGCCTATACAATCTTTTCTTTGTTTTAAAATTCATTATTTTTGCTTTTTGAGGTTTTGAAAAATCTCGGTTTTTGTCCCTCATTAACCTTTTTTTAATTGTATTAAAAAGTTGATTGGATTTTTAATTTTGCTTTTTCAGTTTTGAGTTCGATATGACATGAATTTATTGATTTCAATTTCATTCTCCCAAGTTTTTTTTTTTTTTTTTTTGCCCGTTTAAAACTAATTTCGAATTATGCACATAAATTGTATTTGCAGCTTAGTCCCACAATTTTAGGATAATTTGTATCGTCTCACTGTATCTATTTGTATCTTTTTATTTATTCAGTCAGTTGTATTAAGCTCATCTACCTTGAAATGTTCAATTTTAATTACATTTCAGTCTCGTATTTTCAGTAAATCTTAAAATGTTTAAATATTATTTTGATTCTTATATTTTTGGTTTCGTTCATTTTGGATTTCATACTTTCAAGATGTTTATTTTCATCTCTATAGTTCAACTTTGGTTAATTTTAGTTTATATACTTTTAAAAGGTTTCATTTTGGCTCTTATATTTTTTACTTTAGTTCTTGGCCTTTATGCTTTTAAAAAGTGACCAGTTTGGTCTATTCATTTTTTATTTCATCTTTAAGAGATCAAAATAACCACTTTTTTAAAGTTCAATAACAAAAATGAATATTTTAAAAGTACATGAACCAAATTGAAACCAAAATATCACTCAAACTTCTTGTTTCACAACAATTGGAATTACAAAATGCTTCGGTGAAGACTATAAAAATGCAATTATCCTTGAATCTCAATTTAAAAGCCGCAACCCTAGTAAGCCCAAAAGCTTGCTCTTAAATATTCTTAATATAGGCAGGTCATCGAAAAAGGAAACATCCCAAAATGATAATAATGTAAAATATTTTGCAAAATCAACATCTATCCAGACGTCCCGTGGAACATGTTCTAAGTAATCAATGAAACAACCCAAGACACAACCACAAACAACATTAAACAAATATATAGTCAATTCCACATCTATAACTTTCTACTTTTTACATTTGTCGAGTAACTCCACTTTGTCCTCTTTTTTTATTTTTCACATTTATCAATGAAGTTCATCTTACAACTTAACTCTACACCCTAAACACAAACTTACTAACTCCAACAGATTAACTTCAGACTTATAGAAATTAGGCCCAAAATCTAAGGATCAAAAAGATACTCTCTCTAAAACTTATGTATGCATAGGAGTAAAAAAAAGAAAAAGAAAAAGAAAAGTATTTGCAAGAAATAGGAGAACCACTTGAAGGATAAGAAAAGAGAAAAAAAAAATGAATGGAAGAAGATGAAGAGTGAGAATAAATGAAAAAAGGTAGGGGTTGAGGAAATAAGGTATTTGCAAAAGAGGACAATAATTGATGTAGTTTTGCAGTGTTGCTGATAGCAATTCCATGGCAAAATTTTAAACTCACTTCCCCAATCATACATACAAACAACCCTATGCCCATATGACAATATCCTTCTCCTCTATTTATTTTTTCAACAATAATATTGGGATTTGGGAACATTGGATTCCTTCCTTTCCCTGAATTACACCACACACCACCTATTTCTTCATGAACTTGATAGATGGATATTTATGATAGACAAGTGTTTGGAGTCACATATAGTATGAGTTGCAATGCAAGTGTTGGATTTTGAAGTAATGAATTGAGATTCCTATTAAAAAAAAATTATAGGAAGGATACAGTAACTATTAGAAAGTGAGCAACTGACATAAAATATGTGTTAACTACGCGATCTATAATTCGAATCTCTTTGCTTCATGCATTTTGTACTAAAAATTAAGTAATTATTAGTTTTAATGGCAAAAATCAAATACTTATTCTATTACTTTCTCATGTGAAGTTTTTTAAGTTATATTTGCACACATATTTTATAAACGTAATTTGGTTTCCAAGTAATGCTAAGTATTGTCTTTTTCTTATTTTGAGTTCAATGCAATGTTTTTAGGAGTGGAAGATTCAAACCCTTATTTTATGATGCGTATTAGTTGACCTGGAGTTCAATGTATCAAAAATAAAAATACCTTTTTAAAAAGAAATAATTTAACGTACAATATATATATATATTAAGGTCTCGTTTTAAATTTGTGTTGGTTTTCTCAAACCTTCTTTAGATTGGTTTTCATCTTTTATAATGAAACATTTAAATTTACAGCCAAATTTCAATAATAAAAACTATTTTTTTGTTTTTTAAAATTTAATTTATGTTAGACCAATGGGGTAGATTTAGAATAAATCAACTTTGTCTTAACCCAGAGCGTAAGTAACATACATAAATCAACTTTGTCTTAACCCAGAGCATAAGTAACATACTCAAGAGGGACTTCAAATATGTGAGAAAATAGGTAGGTTGAAGTTCAGACCAAGATTTCCCTTCGACTTATTCTTTGTGAACACCGATCTGTCCCAGCAAGTAAAGCCCGAGACAGTCTTACTAAGTTCTACTTTAAATAGTGAAAACCATATGTTTAGTCTTTATATATATAATATGATAAACTTCAAATCAAGTACTTACTCTAACCTTTTGTTAATAAAAGCTAACTTAAGCATCGGATTTCTATGGTAAGTACCACATCGGTGTACTGCTCTGATTGTTTTGAAGGTGAATCTTTTCTTTCAAATTACAAATTTACCATCAGTGACACGTGAAGTTCATATAAATTTCTTTAATCAAATTTTGTCATCAACAACTTGAATTTTTAAAATATTTTTTAAAAAAAATCGAGAGCGGAAAGAAAAAAAAAAAAAGAACAAACAAATTCTAGCTATTAAACCAACCCTAAATTATCTTTTGTTTTAATCTCTTCACAACACATTGCAATCTTTCATATATGTCTAGAAGAATCATTTGTTTCTTTGAGAGAGAAGTATGGACCACTTATCAATTCAATTCATCTGTCTTTGTTCTCTGTCAGGAAAACGTATATTATTTTACTTATTGCTACGTCCCGGATTTAATAATTATTTTGTTTTTTGTTTTTTTTTTAAAAAAATTTAACTTATTTCCATTCTATTTATTACAATGATTTGTATATTTCTTAACTACAATGGTTTAATTCTTAATCAAATTCTAAAAATTGAAAAAAAAAAATAAAAGCTACTATTTTAATTTTCAAAACTTTCAAGCTTAGTTTTTTAAACCACTGATATAAAGAAGGTAACAAAGGTAACAGAGGAAGAAATTTAGAAGTGAAAGTAATGTATATATAAGAAATTTAGAAGTAAAAGTAATGTATATATACTTAATTTCAAAATGATACTAAACGGGATCTACATAATACATTCGTTTTTGTGTTAATTCTTTAATTTTACTTTTGAAATTCGTAATTTTATTTCACGAGTGTTTCTAATTAATATAGAAGTTAATATTTTAATGTACTTTTACTTAATATTTTATTTTTATATTTTCAATAGGTACAGATTTTAAATTTGAAATTTTTAAATACATAATTATATTAAAAAAGATAACAACAATAATAATATAAAATTTCATGTTATAAATTGAATTAATTTTTTTTGAATTAAAATATGTATTATATAATATATTACATATTATATGATATTACAAACTAATAATTATATAAAAATTTTAATATAAAATAATTTCATAAATTAATTAGTGATGGTTTATACTCAACATAATATTTAGTGGGTAACTATAATTAGTTTTATGATTTATAAATATATTATCAAACAAATTTTAAAAAATCATTTAAATTATAATTTAATTTTGAATGTTCTACCAAATTAAAAATGAAAAAGAATAATTTTAAGTGTTGTTATGAAATTTAAATAGAGTTGAAAGTATTGCTTATTCCTTTGAATTGGTTTTGTTTTTGCTCCTCTCTCCTTATGATTCTAAAAGTTTTAAGTTTAATTTCATCACAAGATTCACCAACAAATAAATAGATATTTGTAATTAAGATTTGACAAACCAAAATAAATTAAATTGAAATTTTAAAAATGATAAAATAAGTCCATACAAAAAAAATCAAGTTAAAATTCAAAAATCAACCAAAACAAATTAATTGAAATTTTAAAAATGATAAGAACTAAATTGAAAATAAATCCGTACAAAAAGACCAAGTTAAAATTCGAAAACCATACCGTCTGAATTGAAAATCCATCCAAATTATTAGAATTAAATTTATAATTAACTGTTTAATAGATATTTATTGAAATCTTAAAATTGTGGTTTAAATTATTTTACTTTAGAACAAAAAGAAGTCAACCGTTCTCAAAAAATAAAATTAAAAAAAAATAAAAGGAATAAAAGACAACTTATAGTTCATTTTATCTTCTTTTTTTTTCCCTTTTCTCTAAGTTTTTATCTTTTGACAACAATAAAGCGTAAAAGATCAACTTCTTTTTACTGTTTGACAATGAATTGAGAAATACACTTATCAGTGATACTTTGTACTTTTTACCCGGTGAGAATAAGAATATCTATTTTTTATCCGTCAAAACGAGCAACTTAACTAATACACAAATGTGCTAGCGATCAAAAAATTTGAAAAAAAAAAATCTAGTATCATAGTAACACTAATTCTTTTCATTCATTATTTGACACGTTATTAAATGATTTATTATTTTATAATTCATTTATTTTGTAGATTCCACTCGATTCTTAAATGCTACTATTATGACAAACAATGAATGTAGATAGTATGAAAAATTCTCCATACTACTCAATACTAAAAATTTTCTAAGAAATTTGTATTTTAGATATTTCCACTCTATTGTACATTGAATTTAAAAAAAAATATGTCTATTTATTATTATTCAAAAATCTTTCTTTCTTTTTTTATAGTGAAGAACAAGGTCTTAAAAGTTAATCAATACCTACCAAAACAATTTAGAAATATTTTTATAATATAAATATATGGAGAAATAAAATTTAACTTGTGAAATTTGATAGAAATAAGATTAAAAGTTTAATTTAACTTGTGAAGAATACTTGCGAAAATTAAATTTTTTTAATTTTTTTAATTTTCTTTTTCTTTTTCCTTTCCATTTTTTCGCTTCACTTTTACCTTTTACCTTTTGACAACGATAAAGCGTTAATATTCAAAATATATTTTAGTAAAACAAGTTCTTATAGAATATATAAAAAAAAATAATCTCTCAAAAAGATTAACATTAAAAAAATCAAGAAGTCATATCACTTCCACATGAAATAGTGGTAGGTTTGACACTTGAATCACCATCCACAAAAATAAATACAAGTAAATTTAAGAGACCAAACCTATATTTTAATCCAATAAATTTCATTAGATGAATATACATACATGGATAGAAATGTTGTTTGAAGTTAAATTCATTTTATGTTTATTTAATCTCTAAATTTTTAATTAATACATTTATTAAATATAAAATTGGAAACTTTTAAATTTCTTTTAATAACTACTTCAAATTATCTCTTTTAAATTATGTTATTCACTTTCTTTGATTGTTTGTTTTAAAAATTGAAGGCATGATTAAAATTACTTAATTTATTTTCATTTAAACAAATTTGATAAGAACACCACAAAATAAAAATATACATATGTTTGGCCATAATTTTAAATTATTATAAAAGAATTCGTTGCTAGAGGCGGTAACTGGAGTTGATCGGTGCCGTCAGAAATAGCGGTAAGAGGTTCGTTGGTGGCAATCGTAGAAGGTGATGACCGAAGATATCGACGGCAGTTGCCAAAGGTAGTGGCCAGCAATGATTGTCAAAGGTAATGGTTAGAGTTTCTCATACAAATTAGGGAGCTTAATCCCATTAAATACTTTAAATTCATTTTTTTTAAGTTGGTTTCAAGTACGTCTTAAACCAACTTATTTTATAAACTTGTTTTTTTAAAAATCCATTTTAGGTAGTTGTCAAACACTATGAATTTGTTTTCAAAACAACTTGTTTTTTAATTTAATCACTTGAAAAGCTACTTCAAACACACCCTAAGTACATAAATATAAACACTACTTCCACCTTATTGATTTTTTTGTTTTGATATATACCTTTTTATGAGTGCTTTAAAAACTATGCAAATTTTGAAAGGAAAAAAAAAGTTGTCTTTATTCTTTAAATTTGACTAAAATTTCAAATGTTTAGTTAGAAAAAATGAAGCTCACATGGTAAAATCAAACCAAATCTTGGTTTTCAAGATTTGGTTTGTTTTTTGAAAATAAAATATTTTCTTTTTCAAATACAAGAGAAGAAAGCAACAAAGCTATAAGTAAGAACAATGTTTAAAATGTTAATGTCGACAAGAATATCGAAATAAGTAAGATATTTATTTTTTATATTTCGTAAATTTTTTACACTATAATAAAAATATCTATTCATCCTTTGAATAAAAATAGTGATTGTCCACCTAAATTTAATATTCATATCAAGTTTAAACTTTTGATGTCCAATTTTCTATTTGCTAACCTTAGAAAAAACTTGAAAGTTTGGTTAGTAACATATAATTTTAAGAGATAAACACGATGACTAAACTTGTAATTTTAGACAATGACTAAATTTGAAATTTTAAAAGATAAAGACAGATTATTATATCTATATTGATTTATAATGTACAAACTCTACTTACTTAAATTTTTTTTATTTTAATTTTTTAATATTGTTTTAGGTTATTAAAGCCAAAGGTGACAACCTCTACTAAATTCTTATTTATTGGCATGATCGAGTTTGATCACTCATCCCCGTAATGGTTGTATTCTAAAAAAAACACAATTGTGATATAGAAAATTTTAGGAGATAAACAAACAGAAACCCACATCATGAAATAAAACAATCGATTTATGACAATCATCATAAAAAACAAACTAATCATACGCAATTATCATTTGATAAAAAGAAAACTCAAACATTCTCCAACTCCAAATCACAATCTCGTAAATCTGATCATTCATCACAAATTCTTCAAGCTGGTGTTGAGTTCCCCGTCGGGGAAGTCCAAACAATGTCCTTCAATGCCGGCCGGAGCTCCTTCCGGCAGAACTGGTTATACTCCAAAGTATCTCCGTTATCCTTCTTCACCTCCACCACCACAAACGACGGCGTCATTGCAAAGATATCCGCCGCAATAGTCAGCTTCCCTTTTCTCCCCTTCTCTTGCCCCTGCAACCGAACCCACGATTCACTCTTCTTCACATCGAACTTCACCGCCTTCGCCACTTCCTCAAGCTTCGATATCACACTGCTCGCCGGCGATGAAGTCGCGAATCTCATCTCCTCTTTCTCCTCCCTCTTCTTCTCCTCAAACAACGGCGACAAATCAAACCCTTCCGATAAAGATATTATGTGGAACGCGTTCAATGTTTCCGCCGGTGGCTTTGATTTCGTCAAATTCTCCTCTGTTTGTTCTTGCTCCTCCTTTCTAATCAGTGTCTTCGGTACCGATTTCTTGAACCACGACGACGATGTAATCTTCCCGATACCGATTCTGGACACCGGATTAGGATCTAGAAGCTTCGTGATTAGCCTACGGGCTTCGGGAGAGAACCACGGCGGACACTTGAAGTCGCCTCTGTAAATCTTCTTGTACATCGCCACTATGTTGTCGTCCTGGAATGGAAGGTATCCGGCGAGAAGAACGAAAAGGATGACTCCGCAAGACCATAGATCAGCCTTCGCGCCGTCGTATCCTTGCTTTCCGATGACCTCCGGCGCGACGTACGCAGGAGTTCCGCATGTCGTATGTAACAATCCGTCTTGCTTCAAGTGCTCCGAGAAAGCGGTGAGGCCAAAATCGGTGACCTTAAGGTTACCGTCTTCGTCGAGGAGGAGATTTTCCGGTTTCAGATCACGGTGGTAAACTCCACGGCTGTGGCAGAAATCGATTGCAGAGATTAATTGCTGAAAATAAACCCTAGCTACATCTTCTCGCAACCGACCTTTCGCGATTTTGGAGAACAGTTCACCGCCTCTAACAAACTCCATCGCGAAATAGATCTTCGATTTACTCGCCATCACCTCGTGAAGCTCCACAATATTCGGATGCTTCACCATTTTCATCACAGAGATTTCTCTCTTGATCTGCTCCGTCATGCCGACTTTGATGATCTTTTCCTTCCCAACCACTTTCATCGCGACGCTCTTCCCCGTTCGCAGATTCCGAGCATGGTAAACCTTGGCGAAGGTTCCATGCCCTAGAAGACGGCCTAATTCGTACTTCCCGTCGAGTAAACTCGAATGACCGCCGTCTCTGCCTTTATCCGCCATATCCGCCGCCGGGTTTGAACTCGATTGAATCGAGATTAATTGATTTCTGTGTTGTTTCTTCGTAGAGAGTGAGTTAAAACGAGGTTAAAAGAGTTGAAAGAGAGAGGAGATAGATCACCCGTCTTCGACGTGTTTCCGGTGGCAATTTCTGCCGCCGATGATGAAGGTTTTGGATCTTCCGATCAACTCAAACTGAATCAACGAAGCAAATTTCATCTCTCCGCATTCCCTGCAGAGTTCTGAAACCCTACAATTTTCGAATGGCGATTGTCTTTCTTTTTTTTGCTTTTTTTTTTTTTTCTCTCTGTTTCTTCTCTTTGGGTTTTCTTCTTCTTCCGCTCTCTTCTGAATTAAAACCGCCCTGAAGATTATATAATGGAATTTAGATATGAAATTTCTCTTATGCCCCCCTCGGATGACGTCGCTTGCTCTTTTACTTCCTTCTATGGCAAAGGAAAAAATAAAAAAACATACCAATAAAATATAATATTATAATAAATAAGATAAAATAAATTAACAAAATATGAAATAAGAAAATTTTCTAAGTTCTCCATTTTGTGGATTTTCATAGAATTCAAGCAATGTGTACCTTTCAAAGCTCATGAAATACCACTATTTATAGGCAATTTTGTAAGTAGATGTGAATTGCATAGACACTAATAGTGTAGATATGTGATATATGGCCAATGGACACTAATAATTAGATTCTACATTACACTTAATTTAACATATTTAGAATACTCCCCTTAGATGTCCATTATATATGAAATATACCTCGTTAAAATCTTACTAGAAAAAATCTTAATGAAGGAAAAAGAGTACATATTCCATATAATCCGATACACTTAAAAAGTATATGTACTCCTCTCATGGAAACATCACTTGAGATCGCTAAGTCGCCACATTTCAATATTGTGCACCAGTTTTTCAAAGGTTGTGGTAGGTAATGTCTTTGTAAATAAAGTTTGTCAGGTTATCTTTCAAACAAATTTTTTGTACAATGATATCACCATTTTCTACAAGATTAAGTGTAGAAAAGTTTCAGTGAAATATGTTTTGTTATATCTCCTTTAATATATCCTCATTTGATTTGAGATATGCAAGTCGTGTTGTATTCGTATAATATCATTGGAAGATTTTTACAAGAAGACAAACTACATGTTCCACGAATATGTGGAGTCAATAATCTTAACCATACACATTCTTGACTAGTCTCATGAATAACAAGAATTTCATCATGATTTAAGGAAGTGGCTATTATGGTATGTTTCACCGATCGCCATGATATAACAATTCCTCCACATGTGAACAGATAACCTGATTGATATCTAGCTTTATGTAGATCAGATTAATATCCATAATCTGCATAACCAACTAGATCAAAATTTGATTTATTTGAATAAAACAAATTCATGTCAATCGTTCTTCGAAGATAACGAAGTATATGCTTAATTCCGTTCCAATGTCTTTTTGTTGGAGAATGTCACACCCCCTCACGAGCTTACCTCTTTCACCTAGAAGAAGGCGTGAGGATGATAGATACCATCCTTTTGTGATACCTACTACCCCTCTGAACTTGTTTTGCTTACTAGTCTCAAAGTCAAGTGAATAAATAAATGTTCTTTGGCTTAACTTATTTTATTACAAACCAATAGAATCTTTACACAACCCCCAGACTCAACTTAGATAACTCAACTACTAGGTCACAGAACTCATAAAGAGCAAACTTTAGATCTCTGAGTCGCCATATTCCAATATTAGGTACCAGTTTTTCAAAGGTTGCGGTAGGTAATGTCTTTGTAAATAAAATCTGCAGGTTATCTTTCAAACAAATTTGTTGTACAGTGATATCGTCATTTTCTTCAAGATCATGAGTGTAGAAAAACTTTGATGAAATATGTTTTGTTTTATCTCCTTTAATATATCTTCCTTTGATTTGGGATATGCATGTTATGTTGTCTTTGTATAATATTGTTGGAAGATTTTTACAAGAAAACAAACCACATGTTCCATGGATGTATGGAGTCATTGATCTTAGCCATACACATTCTCGACTAGCCTCGTGAATTGTAAGAATTTTAACATGATTTGAGGAAGTGGCTATTATGGTATGTTTCACCGATCGCCATGATATAGCAGTTCCTCCATATGTGAACAGATAACTTGTTTGAGATCTAGCTTTGTGTGGATCAAATAAATATCTAGAATCTGCATAACCAACTAGATTAAAATTTGATTTATTTGAATAAAATAAACTCATGTCGATCGTTCCTCGGAGATAACGGAGTATATGCTTAATTTTCTTCCAATGTATTTTTTTGGAGAATGTCACACCCCCTCCCGAGCATACCTCTTTCACCTGGAAGAAGGGTGAGGATGGTAGATACCACTCTTTTGTGATACCTACTGCCCCTTTGAACCTGTTTTGCTTACTAGTCCCAAAGCTAAGTGAATAAATAGTAGTTCTTTGGCTTAACTTATTTTAATACAAACCAATATAATGTTTACATAACTCCCAGACTCAACTTAGATAATTCAACTACTAGGTTACAAAACTCATAAAGAGCAAACGTTAATCTAGAAGTATGGCTATAGTGTAGCAAACCTTGACCTTAGCAGCACCTTGGAATTCCACTCTTTCGCTACCTGGGGGGAAAGAGGGAACAAAACATTTGGAAACCATGAGCTAAAGCCTAATGGGTGACATTTTATAAACAAACTTTATTAAATATAAAACAAAGTTATGCATCATAAACTATATAGTAAAGTATTTCAATAAACTTACTAAGCGCATAAATAAATATTACATCAAACCTGTACCCAAACTTTTCTGGAGTAGACCAACTCAATACTCCCAAACACTAAGGTGGAGTCAATCTCACATCTTCAATCACTAATGCAGTACCAACTCAACGCATAGCAATTTTCATACGTGTACGCAGAGCTCTCGTCTTGGTACTAAATCTAATGGTTTTGAAATTCTCTTTAAAAAACTATAACTTTTAACAACACATGAACATTCAAACTAGAGTTTAAAACTGAAGGAACGTGTTTACAGGAGACCCATGAGCAGAAGTGGATCGTCCAAATCCTATTTAGATTGAAAACACAAATTTACAGTAAACAAATAATTTATGCATTCTAAGTAAAATTACAGCATGCTCTTTAAACTAGAAAAAGGGATTAAGTGATTATACCTTTGAAGAACACTTCTTTTCGTACAACTCTCGAACTATCACGAACTCTTCGAACAACAACAAAACTCGAACACAGTAACCTTGAAGACTTTCTTCAAGAATCTCACGAACCAAAACGAGACACAACCACTTAGATTCCTTGATATACTTGGGGTGAGAACCTATGAGTGGTAGGCTCTGACTATTTTGGTTAGGAGGGAGTTTTAGTTCCGAGGAGGAAGACTATTGAGGAAGAAGCACTATCGAATAGTTTATGCTTCAATCATTTAGTCTATCATATACTCTCTATTTTTTGTGTAGCATTGTTTCGTATGGTATAAAAGAAAAAACTATTTTTTCATTTGTTCCATTTTTCCATAAAAACCAACTAACTACCTACTAAGGTAATTTGAGAGAAAAATAAGATTATTATTCAAAATAATAAATAATATAAATAAATATGATAACCAACTTATTATAGTATATTTATAACTTATAGTTTTAATATTGCATCATATACAATATACAATATAGTTCTTTTTCTCTATTTTATGGCATTTAATATAAATCATATTTATATTAAATTTTACAACTATGAATCTCATTCATAGAAAATATATTTGAATCACATTCAAATATTTATTCCTCCAATTAAACTATAATATATCAAATACATTATATCAATTATATCATATATAATTGAATTAATTGAATTATATCATATATAATTAAATTTACTCTTATTCATTTAAACAATTCAAATTAACCTAAAAACTTATTCTCAACTTAATCTTTTGGAACTACCAAGGGGACCTTATGGACCTGTAGCTTGAAGCTCTAACGGTACGTGAATAATTAATTAAACTCTTTAATTATATTATCCACCATCCATTAACTGTCGGGCACTCCACTAAAGACCAACAGCTGCATCTTCACACTACATATATATTTATGTGTCGATTAGATATAACCAATCAACAGTACGATGACCTTTCACAAATTGGTCGTAAGTACAGTTGGGCCAAATTACCGTTTTGCCCCTGTAGATACATCTAACTCCTTAAGTACCACAGATCCCTCTAATGAATAAAATATCATAGTCCTACTATGACTAAATCCCTCTAGTGCTAAAAGAGGGTGTAGCGCCACATTGTTCAAGACCCGAAATCAGCCCTTAAATGAGCAATCTATCTACTTACCCCTACTTCAGGGAATGAGTGAATTCCATCTTGTGTAACTGAGTTCCCAGCTCCCCAATCAGACGAATCCCCAAAATGGTAGGCTTGATGATTTGGCGATCTATCCAATCTCACCCATACAAATCAAATGACTACCCTCATAGGCAGAAGTTCATAACTTACTCAGAATTAAGGTCATGTTACCTATGGTCATCCTAGTGAAATGAAAGTCTCTATTATGAATGGCGTTATATAATGAGACTAAGCATTTCGTGGTCCGGTCTTATAAAAACTCCTTTGTATAGAATATCCCTGCTCGCATGTCTAATACATGAATGATCAGGATCATATCATTTGTAGCACTTTACAATATTTGTAACATCTACAAAACGGGTCATACTCGTAGTGTCACCAGGATAAGGTACTCAACCTTATCCATATACTGTAGACCATTTAGGTTATCACTCAAACATGATCCACCTCTATGTTTCCACATACATGTTTAAGTTACAACGATAAACTTGGATGTTAGTTTATTGATTTGTGGTTAATACAACTAAAATATCACATATTTCATAGACAAAGTAAATAAAATATCAAATATTATTAATCACATACAAGGTTTACAAACTATATGACCCTACGAGATTTAGGACATTAACCCCAACAAAAACAACTCAAAGCATGAAACTTAGTTTCTAAAACTTTGCTAAAACAATATATAAAAAAGAAAAAAAGAAAAAAATAACAGTCACTCACACTTAACCAGAAGCAGTCACTCTTCCTAGGTTCCCTCTTAGCTTCCCAAGTCCTTCCTTGAATCTCGAGCCAACCCTAACAAGTGAAGACTAGGCCTCTGGACTAACAAAAACAATTATGGACACTAGGTTATCTTCCTACAGATCAGCTAGATGCTTGGACCACCCTCTCCAATGCCCAAATAGTGTGCCCAACGCCTGGTTGAGGATTTGGACGCCTAGCCTTCACTTTTACCCTTAGGTTATTCTTACACCTCTCTCTTGTACCTTTGTTATGGTAGAACGAGTTTGTGATATGGAATGGAGTTCCCCATCAAGGTATTTATAGGCAACTTTAACCCATCCTTGTCATCCACACAAGCCACCACAGCATGATACTTTACTTGCATGGAAGATCAACTTGTCATCACCATGTAATGGTTAACGCATGGTCCCCTTGGAGGTGTCATCCTAAGATTTTGCATGCCTTCTTCTTATTTCATGTTTGGCCAGCTCCGACTTGCATGACAATCATAGGTGTCCCCACTTGCTATGTCCAATGCATAGGCCCTACTTTGGTGGCATTCCTACACTTTGCATGTTTTGTTTTATCCTTCAAACATCCACCTCCTACTTAGACTTAATCAATATTTCATTTGGTTGAGCCACACACCACACTTTGCTATCAAACTTGAACTTGTTCCCTAAGAAACTTACTCCCAATGCATGGTTCTTTGGTCTGGACGTCCTCTTTTGTTGCTACCAACTTGTCTCCATACTCAGGTTATAACATCCTCATGTGTCCACTTAAGCTTAAACTCTCAAGGTATGCATCCATATGCTCTTGTTAGAGTTTCTTGGCGTAACTCCTTTCTAAGTGGTTGTTCTAGCTTCAATCATACTCTATATGTGCTCAATATGGAGCTCATAAACCCTTCCATGTGTTCAACATGGTAGGTTTGGGGTTCTTCTCAACTATGCTACGAGTTAAGCTCTCTTTTCCAACACTTAACCAAAAGTCCACTTTTCTTGTTAGTCTTATGCATCCAACTTTACCCTTAGTATGTGTTCAAGGCTTTTATAACCCCAATCATGCCTCCAACTTAGGCTAACACATCTAAGCTTAAGCCTTCACCCCTTACATACTTAGTACTTGGTTAATTTTTCCCTTACTCCATGGACTATGCGTCAAACTACTCTCCCCAATACTTAGCCAAGTTCAGACTATGCTATGAGTTTAACCTTTCCTTCCCAAGACTCAAACTCATAGCTCCCCTTTTTCCTAAGTGTTTAGGCACATTTATTCCCTTAAATGTTCAACTATGCGCCCCACCTCCACTTTCAATACTTAGCAAATTTTTGCTCCTTTTTGGCCAACTTAAGCCCTTAAGTTTTTCTAAGCTCAAAGCATAACTTGAACACTTAACCAAAATTCTTCACTCTTTATGCTATAGTTCCAACTTTTACTTCCCATAGCATAGTTTCATACTTAGCCAAAATTCTGACTTCAACCTGTTATGTTGCAACCGCATGATCCCAACACTTAAAATTTTTCTAATTACTCTAGCTCCTTCCAAAGCATTGCTCAAACACTTAGTCAAATTTTAGCTTCCTTAGTCTAGCCTTCACATTCTTCTAATTCCTTGACTCAAGTGGTTCCTAGGCTTATTCTTTAATCTAGGTCGGGGTCTTACAAAGAAGAACTATATCTTACTAATAAAGATACTAACAATGTAATATATGGTCTTATATTATTAGCAGATACATAGGTGCATCAATTGCACTAAGATATGGTACTTCAGGACTAAGAAGTTAATCATTATCATCTCAAGGTCGAAATGTATCTTTCTTCACATCTAGTGAACGAACTTCCATTGGAATGTTCAATAGATGTGCTTTGTCTCGGTAATTTGATTTATATATTTCAGGTACCTTAAACCCTTTTAAGATTCTTATATAAACATCATTATCAAGATATCCATACAAATATGTCGTGACTACATCCATAAGATACATGTCTAGATTTTCATATACAGTCAGACCAATTAAATATCTTAGTATAATTGCATCCTGGAAAATATGTCTCCTCATAATCAATACCAGGTCTTTGTGAGAAATCTTGTGCAACTAGTCTTGCTTTCTATTTTGTGACCACATTATTTTCATTTCTTTTTCTCACAAATACCCATTTGTATCCCACGGGTTTGACACCTTCTAGTGTTCGGACTACTAGTCCAAAAACCTGATGTTTTGAAAGTGATTTTAATTATGCCTCGATTGCTTCTTTCCACTGAAGCCAATCTTTTCTATGTCAACATTTTTTAACATATTTTGGTTCAAAACCCTCATTTTCATATATAATATCAAGAGCAACATTATATGCAAAAATGTCGTCAATAAGTACATGAGTTCGATTCCATCTTTTTCCTATTATGACATAGTTTATTGAAATCTCATTATTATCTTTATGTATTTCACGTTCCTCATTAGTCATGTCCATGATTTCTTCACGAGTATTTACATGCTCAACCAAGTCTTCTTGACTATTAATTATTTTTCGAGGATTTTTATCTTTGGAACCCACTGGTCTACCACGTTTCGGCGTGTTCTTGGCTCATTAATGACAACTTGCTGTGTTGGGATATCAATTTTCGATGGAACATTTGCAACTGGTATATATGATTTAGTTACTTTCTTTGCATCTAAATGCATCTAGTAACTGATTTGTTATATTTTGCAAATAAATTATCTTATGAACTTCAAGTTCATATTGATCTGTACGGGGATCTAAATGAGACAATAACGATGCATTCCATGTAATTTCTTTTTCCAACTTCTTAATTTCTTCCCCTAATGTTGGAAAAATTATCTCATTAAAATGACAATCAGCAAATCATGTAGTAAACACATCACCCGTTAGGGGTTCAAAATATTCAATAATTGATGGAAAATCATATCCAACATATATTTCTAACCACATTTGAGGACTCATCTTAGTACAATGTGGTGGAGGAATTGGAACATATATTTCACATCCAAAAATTCTCAGATGATCAATATTTGGCTCATGGCCATAACCTAATTGTAATGGTGAGTACTTATGATAAGATACTGGCCTAATACATACAGGTGATGCTACATGTAAAATAGCATATCCCTATACAAATGTACGAAATTTAGCTCTCATAAGCAATAGTCTAGTAATTAACTGCAAATGTTTTATGAATGATTCTGCTAAACCATTTTGTGTATGAACATGAGCTATAGAATGTTTAACACTTATCCCAATTGACATACAATAATTATCAAAAGCTTAGGATGTAAATTCACCAGTATTATCAAGACGAATGGTCTTAATTGTATAATCAGGAAATTGTGCTCTTAACTTAATTATTTGAGCAAGTAATCTTGCAGAAGCAAGATTTTTACTTGATAATAAGCACACATGTGACCATTTGCTAGATTCGTCTATTAATACCATAAAATATCTAAATTTTCCACTTGGTGGGTTAATAGGTCCACACATATCATCATGAATTCATTTTAAAAATGCAGGTGATTCAGACCTCACTTTAGTTGGTGATGGTCTAATTATCAATTTTTCGTGAGAACAAGCATCATGTGAAATTCATTAGATTGAAGAATCTTCTGGTTCTTCAATGGTTGTTCATTTGAATTCTCAATCATTCTCCTCATCATTATAGATCCTAGATGACCCAATCGATCATGCCAAATTGTAGATATTTCTGGATTCATGAACTTCAAGTTCATTGTTGCATATATTTCAATTACTCGTATATGAGTATAATATAATTTAGAAGATAAAGCAGAAAACTCTTCCAATATACATTTTTCACATGAGACAGTGGATATGATATAAAGATATTCCATAATTCGTTCTATTAGTATCAATATGATAACCATTGCAACGTAAATCTTTAAAACTAAGTAGATTTCTCTTTGATTGACTAGAGAACAATACATTGTCAATTGTAAATTTTGTTCCTCTAGGAAAAATAATATTTGCTTTTACTAAGTAGATTTCTCTTTGATTGACTAGAGAACAATGTATTGCCAATTGTAAATTCTATTCCTCTAAGCAAAATAATATTTGCTTTTCCAAATCCTTCCACTAGGTTTGCAAAATTTGATATTGTATTGACTTTTGCTTCTAAGTTAGTTTGGAAAGATATTTTCTACTTGTAAGTATTGTATATGTAATTGCACTGTCTGTCAAACATAGATCTTCTTTACTCATTTTTTAGTCACCCAACATATGAAAATGATTCAGATTTCTTCATTAAAAGAAAATAATTACAATAAGAAAAACACATTTGGAATATACAAATGTTAACATCTACTAAGTGGAAAAAAAAATATGGGGATGAATAAAAAAAACATTAAGTCTAGATATTTTCAAAGTCAAATGAAACACTTGTTGTTCCATCAATTCTACCGATTTTCTCTTTAAGAGACTCAAAAAAATCTGTCACATCCAAATTTTTCATATGGGATGGGTCAAAAATGTCATTATTCTAGTATGCAAAATTTACTTCTACATTTTTCTCTTTTTCCTTCTAGTATGTTTGATAGAGATCAATTAAGTGTTTTAACATACAACATGTACGTAACCAATGTCCAATCATTCTGCATTGAAAGCATTTTTTTTTCAATACTTTTTTAACTCTTATCTTGTAGAGTTTTTCCTTTGTGATCATCATTTTGTGTGATTCTTTTGAAATTTGAATGATTAGAACAACCACCACGAAAATAATAATTATTTCTTCCTCTGCCACGGTCACGGCCTCAACCACGATCATTATTACAATTCACAACATGCACTTCAGATAATGATGTCGTCCCGGTTGGTCGAGATTCATGATTTTTCATTAATAACTTGTTATTTTGTTCAGCCACGAGAAGACATGAAATTAGTTCATAATATTGTTTAAAACCTTTCTCTTGATATTGTTGTTGTAGAAGCATATTCAAGATATGAAATGTAGAAAATGTCTTCTCTAACATATCAGTATCAGTAATTTTCTCTCCACATATCAACAGTCTCGAAATGACTTTAAATAATGTGGAGTTGAAATCAGTTACTGATTTGAAATCTTGTAGCCTCAATTGCATCCACTCATAACGAGTTTTAGGAAGAATAACTGTTTTTTTTTTTTTAATGATCATACCTCTCTTTCAAATTTTTTCACAGATATAGGGATCTTTTATTGTAAGAAACTCCATTTTTAATCCCTCGTGGAGATGATGACAAAGGAAAATTCATAGCTTTTGCTTTGTCTTGATTGAATGTCGTATTTTCTTCTTTAATAGCCTCTCCAAGATTCATAGCATCCAGTGGCTTTCCGCATCAAGTACCCATGACAAATAATTATTGTCATTAATATCAAGGCAGCAAATTCTAATTTTGTGAGATTTGTCATGGCAGCACTATCATAAAATATTGTATTTATATTAGAAATTTAATAGATATTAAATATGCAAAATAACATTAAATTTATTAATTATAATGAAGAGAAAAAAATCGACATACCTTTAGGATCTACCTTTAGTGGGGAAAACAATAGGAACTCGTGCTAATAACGTGTTGTGAACTTGAGGAGCACAACCAAAACACGGATACCAATAAAATATAATATTAAAATAAATAAATAAATATAATAATAAATTAAATTAAACAAAATATATAGATAAACAAAATAAAATAAATTAACGAAATATAAAATAAGAAATTTCTCTAAATTCTCCACTTTCTCCAATTTTCATGGAATTTGCCCAATGTGTATATCTTCTAAAACCCACCAAATGCCACGATTTACAGGCAATTGGGCAAGTAGGAGGTGGATTACATGGACTCTAATAATGTGTAATCTTGAGACACATTGACATCACATGGGTAAATATGGATAAGTGACACATGATCAAGAGACACGAATAATGGGCTCCTATATTATGCTTAATTTAACATATTTATAATATATTTAACTCTATATTCTTCTTTTATATATAAATACGGAATAAGGTACCTTCAAATAATTGAAATATTGAAAATCGTAAACTACTAGAGATGTCCATTTAACCCACGGGGTTGGGTTCCGTGGGGACCCATCCCGAGGGGAAGGGGTTCCCGATTAGATGAGAAATGATAGAAGGAGGTGAGAGGATTTTTTTTACCGTTGATTAAATGGGATGGGTTCCCCAACACTATCCCCGGCTCGATTTCTTGCCCTGTTGAATATATATACTAAACTAACACGACATATACATAATAACACATATACCCATATACATATAATATTACATTATATATAATACTTCAAGATTTTTCAATTGAGTTTTCTACCAAATTATGGAATAGGAATTGAAATAGTAAAACGATTTTGGGACAAAGTTGGTGTATTATAAAACTATACTTTATCACATGGATTTTCTTTAACTCGGTGTGATGTGAAGTAATTTAAGATAGATAGTATCTTATCCTGTGGACTGTCACGTATTTTTTTAATTCAAATTGGACCAATTATATATTTAAATTGACCCTATTGTTAGGTGGATATTTAATTTAACATTATTCATAAAATACGTTCACAAAATTGAAGCTCATAAAAACTTGTGAATTAATTAACTAAATGCAACATGGGAAAAGGTAAGTACAACGACAACTTGATATTTCAGAAATTAAAAAAAAAAAAAAAACCACAAAATACTCTCGAGATAAATTTAAATTCTGTCTTTTAGATTTAGATTTTAATATTGTATGTAGCATTACGTAATTCTTTTAATTTTTTTCGCATGAGGCATCTTTTCTCTTGAAGAAAAAAAATATTTTAAAATTAATTTCAAAATCGAAGAGTATTTTTTAAATTAATTTTAAAATTTTAAAATTTTAAAATAAAATATTGCAGTTTAAAAACATAATTAAAATCAAACTCAATATTTTTTAGGTCAATAAACTATTACGTGAATAAATCAGGGAAAACGTAATGGTATCATTGAAATCTCAGTTAATGAATACAACCCTAAATTAATTAACTATATATAAATAACTGACAGCTGATAAAAATAAATAGAAAAAATTTTCTATATTATTTCATAATACCTCTATTTATTGTATGCCACATAAAATTCTTTTGAAAATAAAGTGAGATCCACCGACATAACCGTGAGATCCATGAATATACGAAAGCAAATTTCTAGTGAGAAAAAAAAGAGCATGATGTTCGATAGTACTAAAAAAAATTTCAAACAAATAAATTAAATACAACAATATCACTTAATATAATCATTTATATCCTTGAATTTTTATGAAACTAATAATTTAGAGTTAGTAATGATTTAGTCATAGTCTTTATCGTAAAAAAAAATCAAAATATTTAAATTTTTATTACATAACAACTTAGTATTTATAGTTTATAAATAAATTTAATTCTCAATCAGTTGATTAAAAATTTCATTAGATCATAAATGTTCTTTATGATATGGACCAAGTTGTTACAAATTGTAAATTAGAAGACTAAATCATTATTTATTAAAATACAATAATAAATAGTAAATTGTTACAAATTTAAAAATATATAAAAAATTTAAAAGAGTAAAGGAATTTTTTAACTAAAATATAAGGATCCTCAAAAAGAAAAACTAAAATATAGTGATAAGACTAACGAAAATGATATTGAGAGGGTGTTTAGCTCACCAACATGAGTTGAGTTGAGTTGGTATAATATACCAACTCATTGTTTGGCCCACCAACTTTAAATGTTGATGGAGTTGAGTTGGTATATTTTACCAACTCACTATAACTCTCCCTTCTTCCCATGTTTTCAATGGCTCTATCATCGGTCACTGTCATACTTCGAGAACTAACCCCCAGGCTCCGACAATGACCTTCGATGACAACTCCGGCGACTAAATCTGGGCTCCAACAATCACCTACGATGATAATTTCGGCGAGGAAATCCGAACTCCGCCAATCACCTCCAATGATAGCTCCGACAACCTTCATGCGACCAACTCTAACAATCAATTCTGGTCTGACAACCACCTTTGGTGACCCAACTCCGATGACCACCTTCACGCTACCAACTCCGACGACCAATTGACTCTAACAACAAACTCCAATGAAAAATCACCTTCGATGATCACCTTTCAGCGAGCAACTCTGACAACCAACTCGGGGCTTTAACAACCACATTCAATGACAAACTCCGAAAACCAACTCTAATATCACCTTCATGCGACTAACTTCGGGCTCCAACAGTCACTTCCAACTACAATCTCCAACAAAAATCATCTTCGATGATCAACTTTGACGATCAGTTTCGCCCGACCAACTCTAGGATTCGAAAACTACATTCGATAACAAACTTCAACAACCAACTCCAATGCATCTTTATGCAACCAATTTCAGGCTCCGAAAAACACCTCCGACTACAAACTCCAACAAAAAAAACATCTTCGATAATCAACTTCGACAACCACTTCCAACTACTATAAGATTAATGACTGTTAAAGTATGTTGTAGAGTTGTTGATTATATATATATATATATATTATTTTGTCTATATTAAGTGCAATATTTATACGTAAAAATTTGTAAAAAAATGTTTTTATTTAATTGAATTCACATATCAAATGAATGTTAAGAATATTTAGACGAAAAGTATGTATATAGTTGAAAAGTATGTAATATATAACAAAAAAATCATAAAATAAAATTAAAAAATCCTGGAACATTTTCCAATAAAAATTAATAAAAAATATAGATTTGTTCTTTGATGATCTTTCAAATTTAGAGGAAATGAATGTGAAATTGTTAAAGAAATGTGGTGACATTCTATTGGTTGTTACAATAATGAGGGAAATTCAATTAAAAATTCATGACATAATAAAAGTATAGAACAACAATAGGAAGAAGAAGAGAAAAAGAAGATGATAATAAAATTAATGGAGAAAAAAAGCTAGAACTAAAAGTTTTAATTTCGCTTTGGTTCTTATTTTATTTAAATCTATTTCTACAATAAATATAATGGGTCAATTGTTATTCATTGTCCAACGAAGAAATAAAGAAAAATTAAAAAAATTAAAAAAAAAATTGTAATCCATATTTTATTCAGATAAAAATTGATAGAATTATTGAATAAAAAATTTCCAAAACAAAAAAATTGTTATAATCATAAAAGCATATTATTGAATAAAAAAGTTTCAAAAAACTGTATTAGATATTCAAATATATGAACCATGCATCTCAAATACAGATATATGATCTGCACAGATATATAAACTCTACCGACATATGAACTTCAGACATCCTATTTCAATTCTACTGTCCAAATAGCCGCGAATAGCATTACCGAACTTTAGATCTAAAAGATTAATATCAAATCTTCAACCGCGTGTAGTTCTTATCAATTCCAACATCGAAACGTCGTCGTAATTTCGGAGAAACCGCCGAGAACCAGCCCACGGGAAAAGAAAAACGTGGAATTACTGTTCTGCCACTAGATGATAAAAGAGGATATAATACTGAGACGGGGCCCACGAATTGTCAATATTTTAGAATGACGTGAAATATGGAATCAGTAATCACCGTCCCTTTTTTTTTCTTTTGTGACGGAGAAAGGGTAGAGTTGTAAATTCAACCTCAAAAATAAAATTCGTGTGATGTTGCTGACTGCTGTGCTGTCGAGAATTTATGTTTCAGGTGGGGCCCACATATATGGGCTACCCAACGATAGACTGCCACGTGTCATTGAGAGCAGTTTTTATATAATTCTTATCGAACGATGTGATAGAATATCAAGATTATTATTGTTTATAATCAATCACACATTTATTCAATTAAAGGCTATGCTCTTCAATTCACCTACATATATTATTTTTAATTATATTCTTATGTTTATTTTAGTTCAATAATAATATAGGCAGACAGTCCAACGATCAAGCTTCAGAATTTTCCTTTTTTTTTTTTTTTTTGTGCAGATATACTTTAAGTTGTCATGTGATAAAATTTTCTTTTTTAAAAAAATATTTTTTATATATATTTTTTCTTTTTATCATCGAAAAAGATAAATAGAGATGGTACAACTTGGACTAATGCTCTATTGAAATATAGTTGCCTTTATTAGGTATGAGTTGCATAATTGACAACTTTTTTTCTAATTGAAAAAACCAACCATTTAAGTTTCATGTTTCCTAATAAAATTTTCAAAAAGGAATCTGTAACTCCCTATGACTTAAACTAAGTCGTTACATACATGCATATTTGGCATCTTTTCATAACTTGGTAAAACCAAATAAATAGTATAAAATAATTAACTTTATTAAAACTAAATAACTGAAATTCATTTAATAGAGTATCTTAAAACCATAAAACAAAACTAGAAAAATTCCTTTAAAAATTTTAAAATCGTAAATACCAAAACTTCAAGTTCAAACATCAAGATTAGCAATTTTAAAACATAAAATCTTGAAAACATGAGTGGAAGCATATGACTGGTCTCAATGGCTCGATCACGGATTTCACTTGTCATTCGCCGGCGTGTTCTTACCCTTACTTGAAAGATAAACATGAGAAAGAATTAGCATAAAATGCTCAGTAAGTAACCCCACTACTAGGGTCAGTCTAAGCATCTATGTCCTCTAGATGCCACTCTCTAGTGAAACGTGCATAAACCTCTACTTTTCATGGGATGACTAACTAGTGGACAATTGAACCCGCCCTATCGTAAGTGAGATGTACCCACAAACTTCTGGTGAAATCCGAAGAAAACACAAACCTTTGGTGAAATCCCAAAGAATATCACCACCTTTGGTGAATCTCGAAGGAAACACAAACTTCTGGTGAAATCTCGAAAGAGATCACCACCTCTGGTGAATCCTGAAGGAAATCACCACCTCTAGTGGGTATCTAGTTACAGGTAGGAGTAACTGTCACTATCATAAACATAACATGCATCATAAAACATAGCCTCACAAACATGCAAATACATATCATCATGTTCAATGTTCATCTAGTGAATCATAATAACAAAATAAACTTAGTTCATGCTAGCACTCATAACATGCTTCAAAACATAATCAAGATCGACTTATTTATCCTCATGCATCTCGATGCAAATAGTCTTAGAATCCTCAAAATTAATCTTAAACTTATCGCCTAATACATAGGCGGTTCAAGTAGTAAGATTATTTACCTAAAAAATTTGATCACGAATTTTAATCCAAGTCTCATTTGATAATAATTTCATTTTTAGTAATCTATTTGAGAAAATTCTCCTTGTATTTTTCAAATTTTCTTTATTATGAGTTTAATTTTTTTGTTTAGAGAAACATTTTCATTATTAGCTAAATTCAAATAACATAACACAAGTTAAAAGGTAAATTATAAGTTTAGTCCTTAAACTTTCGTTTTTGTGTCTATTTAGCATATGAATTTTAAAAAGCATCTAATAAGGTCATTGAACGTTCAACTTTAATAATAGGTCTTTGGAATTTTAAAAGTTATCGAACAGGTCCTTAAATTTTTAACTTTGTGTTGGTTCATTAATTTCAATTTTAAATCTTATAGATCCTTAACTGATTCGTGGCTTCTTAAAAAAAATGTACTAGACACAAAAAATAAATAAATAAAATAAAGATTTCATGAGACAGATTTCAATTTTAAATTATCATAAAACTTTTTCAAAATTCTGAATATGTGAGACCGACCGAACATTTATAAAGTTCGTGAACCTCTAGACACTTAATAAGCTTGGTCCAAACAGAGACACATTTTTAAAAGTTCACAAAATTACACTTTCTAAAAATTTTCAAAAATCTAACATAAATTTTATATAGAATACACCAAAACTTTGTATTTTGTGTAGAAAATACTCTTAAACTTTCTAACGTTTCAAAAATACTCTCCAACTTTTAAAACAAGTTCAAAAATACCCTCAAACTCAAAAAAAGAAATTAAAATTCTTTTTAGTGTTATTCAAACCGAAACTATTGATATAGTCTCACTTCTCTATTTTCTTTCTTATTTCTCCCCGGTCTTCTCTAATACCCTCTTACTCCCCTTTTTGCTAGTTGTTCGACATTTGTTTATCTAATAAATTAATTTTTAAAAAAAAAACTGATAAATTTTAGTTAAATTATATGGACTATAATAAGAATAAAGATAATAAAGGAAACACTAAGGAATTTTTGGATTTAAATATTTTAACAAAATAGTAATTAGTAGTTAAGGGGAGATTTTAATTTTGGAATCTTGTGTGATTTTAGGACTTAAATATTTTGATGAAGTTGTACTTAAGAAAACTTAAAACAAGTTTATCATCGTATTAATGGTAGGACATTCTTAAACTTTTTTCTTAAAAAAAATTAGAGTTATTTTTTTAATGAGATATTAAGGGGTCCTATTCATATATTAATGGTGAAAGTATTTTTTTAACTTCTTTTTTGTATAGTTTAAGAGTATTTTTAAAACAAAACTTTAACCTTTTCCATTCAAAACTAAGTATTTTTGAAATATTTTTAGAATTTAAGGATATTTTTACACTTTTGAAAGTTTAGGAGTATTTTTGACACTAAGTAAAAAATTCCTAATTGAACCACTTTTAAAAATTATTTTTTAAAAAAAGTAGATGTATGTAAACATAAAAAATGATAAAAACTTATAGTAGAGCGGCGCTTAAAATGTTGATATTGACGGTCTCAATTTACAGAAATTCAATCTAAATATCGATGTCAATAAAATATTTTGAACACAATATAAAAACAAAAATAAATAAGCAAGTAAATATTATAATTTTTTTAAACAAGTAAGATTTATTATTTATAGTACATTGAAAATTCAAATGAGCGATCTTTTGCCGTTGTTTTCTTAATGTGTTACAAATTTTTTACTATTATATGGATTAATTTCTTGTGACGAAGTGGACATCATTCATGTAAAAATATGAGATGTTAATAGAGTTTTTAAGATAATGGAAAAGTAAAAAGTAAAGCAAAGTTTAATGGGATATGGATGTGTTTAAAAAAAATGAAATAAAAAAGGATGGAAGAAGAAATTAGAGGGAAGTTGAAACACGACGCCGATGGCGGCCACTCGTCAGCAGGTGATTGTCCAGGTTGCGGCGGCGGCTAACCCAATATTCCAATTTTACTCAATATTATAAATAATTATTCAAATAAATATAAACAATAATAAAACTCTCTCGCCGCTGGACCCCACGCCCTCCGTCGGCCGCTACCGGACAATTTTTTTCTCTCCACTCATTACTTATATGTATACAACATGGTTTCAGATTTCCATGGAAAGAAATTTATTTTTCCTCCCTAAACTTCGACATTTTTTTTTTTTTTTGAAGTTCTGAAATTTCGAAAATATTTTAATTTATTTATTTCGATCAAATTTCAAGATTTCAAGAAAATTTGACATTTTGAAAAAAATTTATTTTCCAGTTTTATAGTCATAAAATTCTATAGTTTTACACAAAAGGTTAAATCCTTTTTTTATGTTTTACTTTTTATAATTTCCAACTCTTATCAAATTTTAGTTTTATTTTCGATCTAAAACTTTCATTTATAAAGAAATTGAATTTGAAAAAACACAAAAAATAACATATCTTTATTTTTAACTTCTTTCAAATTTTTTCATTAAATTTTCATATCATTTTACCTCAAAATTAAATTGATGTGAGTTTTTTTCTTTAACCATCCAAAATTTTCATAATTTTCACATTATTTCACTTCAAAATATTTCTGAACTTTATATATTTTTGTAATTATTTTCTATTTCTTTTTAAATTTTTGCTATCGCATCAACATTTACATAGACATTTACCATAGACATTTAAATTTTGTCTTACTTTATAGAAATTATGATTAAAAATAGTTAATTAGAATCTAATTAAGTCGGTATCAAAATTTCATTAACTAACTATAACAATTTTCATTGATATTCCTATAAAATTAGACCTCGATATTTTCATTGATGTCAATATTTCGAACCTTAGTATATAATAAACTTTTTTCTTTTTGAAACAATACATGTATATATAATAATTAAACAAAACAAAAAAAATACTTATCGTCAATAAATTTGTAATGTAAATAACAATTTGGTCTTTGAATTTTTGTTATTAATGATTTAATGTTATTGTTCTAAATTAACGAATTAGTTCTTTTACTTTACCATTTATAACGATTCACTCCTTATTGTGAAATATACTAAAAAAATTTATACAAGTAGGTTGATAAATTGATTAAGATTAATTTTATTTATAAATTATAAAGATAAAGTGGTTACATGATCAAAATAAACTATTAAATCTGAAAAGCATAACAACTAAATTGATCCATGCTAAAATTTAATGATGAACTAATTAATATAAATTTGAAGATATAAAGATTAATAGTAAAAAAAAAAAAAAACAAACCAAGTTATTGTACATTTTAATTTTGCGTGAGCACCATCCCTTTTTTTATTTCTATCATTTTAAGATTTTATATTTAATTTTAAATTAACCAATATGAATATAATTAAATAGGAATTGAGATGTATTTCTTTTCTCGTGGTCAAAGGTTCAAATTTATATATATGAGGGTTAATTTTGATCCTTCGTATTATTTTACCACCCAATGTTCCTCTTCCAATACTCACTTCAATCAATCCTTGACTCGAATAAAAGATGGAAAAAAAATGTTAATGAATTCAATTTTTTTTTGTTAGTACAATAAATGTGGAGTCATATAGATTTGAATCTCTGATCTTAAGAGAATGAGTATATATCAATTACACACATTTAGTTATTTGAATAGAATTTATTGACTTCAAGAATTTCAGTTCAATTTTGATTGATATAATAGTTGTTTTTGTTAGTTTCAAGTAGTTCAATTAGACAATGACTTTTAATTTTCATAAACCCATAGGTAGGCTCAACATTGATTTTTCTTCAAAATAATAATAATAATAATAATAATGAAAATGAACTAAACCAACCCACATATATTATATGGGCTGTAACTTCATGAAAGCCAAAGCAAAGTCAAGAAGAGTCCAACAGTATTTTGCAACCACAAAATTATAAAGATATTATATCTATATATATATGGACACTTTGATTGACCCCTTCCATCTACAAACAGCCATCCTTTACTTGGGATATCACCTTCAAAATTCTCTACTTATTTGTCCATATGGCACAATCCAACATTTATTCCTCTCAATTTGTATCCCTTGTTTGTAAAAGAATAGAAATTTTAAACATCATTTTATTTGATTTTTATATTTACTATAACCACACTTTTGCTATTTAAATTATACATTATCGTTTCATATAATAAACTTTAATTTACGACCTATTCATTTTTAAATAATCTAATTTTGTCAAGTCAAAAAGAGCTTAAGCTTAAGGATAATTTTAGCATAGTCTCTCTTTTTTAAAAGTTAGAAGTTTGACCTCATCTCCATAGTTGTACTAAAATAAGTATAATTTTATTATTTTTTTATAATTTTTTTTACAAGAAAAAACCAATTAACTAAGTTGAACTAACATCACGAGGGAGTTAGAGGTTTAAATCTTTATACTCTACGTTTATTGTGCTTAAAAACAGTGTTGCTACATTTGAAAAGAAAAGTTCTTTGCAAAAAAAAAAAAAAAAATGAATACTTGGATTTTCATCCATTAATACAAGAAATGGGAACATGAAGAATTAAACCAATGACTTTGAGGGGAAGAGTAATTGTAAATTAAAATTGAGTTATGATTGCTTGGACAAAAACCATTTTTAAGTTAAATTACCTATTTAGGTTCTCTAGTAGCTTTGGTAAGTTTCAAGTTGGTCTTTTTGGTCTTACAATTCTCATTTTGGTCCTTATAGTTTCGTCAAACCTAATCATCCCCTTGTGCATAAGATTATGTTTTCTATTCACGTGGGAAGCAAAGCTGGTTTTTTGGGTGGATAATTTTTTTCGTTAAAATATCATTTTGGTTTCTATTTTTTTAAAGGCTTGATTTCAGTACTCATATTCTCAATAAATTTTAAATTTAGTTAATGTTAGTTTATCGGAAATTGTTAAATAATAATATAATTTTTATGCAAGAAAATATAATATGAAAATAGGCTTTCAAAATTCATCGTAAAATTAGTACTAGATAATAATAACAATTGATTTTTAAATAATGAATTAGCAATAGAAATTAAATTTAAGATTTATTGAAAGTGCGATAATTTCTTTTTTTAAAAAAATCTCAAAATTAACCATTTTTAATTTAAATTTTATCCAAACAAATGCAAACTTTTAAAAATTATTAGACCTAAATAAAAACTCATGTTAAAAGATAATCTTATCATCTTTTAAGAATCTTCTCATGAAAAAAAAGAAAACAAAACAAAATTTTGTCAACATATAATATAAAATTAGTAAAATTTTCTCTCTCTTCATATAACAATTTTTTTCAAAGAAAAAAAAAAGTCCAATCTTTATCTATGCGGACAAGAGATTGATCACCACATTGATGTGTAGGATCATTCCACTAATGAGTTGTTACTGATTCATTCAAGGAAGGCATAGACCCCCACTTCTTTGTCTTATTAGCGCTGGTGTTCGTCAACGATGAAAGCCGCTGAACTTTAGACTCGAGTTGAGAAAGAGGGCTAGGCCCAGGAGAGGAGTGTCCCGTGGTTCCCGAGTGCCAGCCGCGGAGAGGAATGCCATCAACTAGGGCGTTATTGGCCAATAACTACTCGCTCGACAGCCGCTCGGGTTCCGCGTTTCAAGTTCGTTATCTTAACCGTCTCCTCTGTTCCATCGGGAGCCTGTGTTAATCCTAATAAAAAAAAAGAAAAAAAAAAGAAAGAAAAAAGAAATGAGTAAAAGACAAAGAAAAATAATAACAATAATATTTGGAGTGCTTTTCAAAAAAGAATGATAAAAAATATTACAAATTGGAATGCCAAATATAATTAAAACAAAGAAAAGTCAAGAAAAGGAGACAAAGTTTTCATTTAAAAAAAAAAAGAAATTAGACTTTACGCATTGCAATGAGCCCTATTAGCATAAATTAAATGTTTCACATGTTCAATTTGTATCTTCTTTATCAACGATAAAATTTGGAATCTTCTCTCCCGCACAATCCATAATCACCTTCTCAAGCATAAGAGTTTTTTTTTTCTTTTTTTCTTTTTTTTTTTATCTACGTATCAATCTTTCTATCAATATTTCCATAAGTCAAATAATTCAACAAGGATTTAAAGATTTAATCGATATTTTCTAAAATATTGAAAGAAAAAAACAATTTGTTGTACTCAAATAAATCAAAAGAATATTTACAGTCAAATCTTATTTGGATAAGAGAAATTTTTTCAAATAAGCCATAGAAATGATCTTTGAAGAAAAAAACAAATCTAATCCTCTATGTTCTTCTCTCTATATATTGAGTTAATAATGTGTATAGGAGGGAAAATTCGAACCCCTAATTTTTATTTTTTTTTTTATTTATTTTTTTTTTTTGTCGAAGAGAAGATTTGCTTGCATCTCATCTAGGGTAAATTGTCTTGTGGGCAAAAACTTTTAAACAAAAATGATATTGCCACTTGAATTTATGTAGGGTTTAGGGTTGATTAATTTTGTAAAGTATTTTGCTTGATCTAACTGAGTTTCCATTTTTTTTTTTAAAAAAAAAAAAGTTTTGTATATGTGTCTCGAACTACATTCGTCTTCAATTCATCCAAGTGTCCGATCATAAATTGACACAACAAACTTTTCTTTTTCAAAAAAGATTGTACATTTATCTCTCTTTATGATTGAAGAGAATGTATGAAGATGAGTACACTCCAATATAACTCTCTACATAATAGTTGTTTTCTCATTTATATTTATGTTCATAATATTTTTTTTAAGTAAATTTAAAATTATTTCTTAAAAATTAGTGTATATGAATGTCCATCAACAATATTTGGAACTTCCAAGAACTATATTGACACCACAAACCCCGACAAATTTTTAGAGTCCAAAATACAATAGGAAACTATTCGTCCGAGATTTTTGGAGAAACGTGTTGATGTAGGTTTGATGCGGATGTGGTTCATTCTCTAATACTATCTCCCTCAATTCAATGCATACACTCGATCTTCAAGTGTGGCTTCAGAAGTTATAAAGTCTTTTGATTGTTGGGAGAATTCTTTCTAGGTCCTATGAAATTTGAGCTTGGACTTGACCCTTGGGCCCAATTTATTGGATTTGGGTCTTATTTGACATTTGAGTCAAATTAAGCCTATTTTGGGCTATATTAGACTTTAGCCTAAATAACAATTTCTAACTAGAATTAATTAATTTTATTCAATTTAATGAAAACACTTGGCTTCATTGAAATTTGCTAATTTATGTCTTCAATTTTAATTTGGGATACATATTAACTTTAATTAGTCCTAAATTCAATTATTTGTAATTTTGTTATTAATTTGGTACTTTTCGAGATTTATGCACGTATATGGGTGGGTGAATCTAAAACTCAAAAAAGATAAAATTGGAATCAAAATACAAGTTATTTGCTCTGGATTAAAACTCCACTTGATGTGTCAGTTAAACTATGAATTTGGAATTTGAGATTTTACCCTTGATTTGATTTGGATTAGGATAAAAACTAAATTTAATTTGAATTTAATATAAAATTTGACATATGGCCAAATTTTAAATTGAGATAAATTTGAGACTTTATCCACAATTTAATTTCACTTCGGGGATAGAAGATAAAATATGAAATATGGTAAAATTTTATTAATTTGAGATGAAATATGAGATTTTATCCACAATTTAATTTGACTTGAACATAAAAGCCTAAACTTGGGTGATTTAAAATTGGGATAGATTTTAGAGTATGGCCAAATGAATTGATAAATTTAATATAGAATGATTTGAATTTGAGATAAAATTAGACCCGAGTTTGATGGTTGTAATATTCTATTCCAAAGTAAACCATGCCAATCCACCTTAAATCCAAAAAGATTTTGCAATTTGAAAAATGTGATTTTATTTAATTTGATCTCAAATTTAGTTAGGAATGGGATTCACCAAACCCTATAAATGAACCAGCGTGGGCCTCTAAATTTTGTGTAAGCTAATCACAGAAATCAATACTTGGGCCTTCCCCTAATTTTCCTCTCACCTGCCCATTAAAGGTTAATCATCCGTTTTTTGTTTTCCCCTTCTTCTCTTATTCATTACAGTATTCGATTTGTGTACTTTTTTCTCTCTTTTCTCATGTGTTCGATTGCTTTTTTTTTTTTCTTTTCTTTTCTTTTCTTTTTGTCATTCAGTCGACAGATTTATTTGAAAACTGATCGTTGCATAGAGTGTCGAATCTGTTGGTGAATCAAGCGTCGATTCTCATCTGTCTCTGAACTATGAAAGCATTTCCAATTGTAAATTATTGTATAAATTCTTTAGTATAATCATGTTTATGAACATTTGTTTTAAAATAGTCACTCACTAGGCATCCCAACTCACTTTTTCAAAATATTTTCCTCCCCAAGTAGCAGTCAAAGTCCCGGGGCCTAGCTTACAACTGCAAGTCTACCATAAAGCAATAGACCCCTGGTGCGCCCTAAAGTTACTTAAGTCTTGACTATGTCTTTAATAGTTTTGGAAACTCATGTACATGTAGTTAGGAGAGGGTAGAACCCTAAGCTTGCAATTATGTTATGGATGTTTTAGGTTGTAAATGTGTATATAGGTTGGTGATGTTTTAGCCACTTGCTATGAAAAGTTCTATGATTACCTTAGAAGTTTGAGTTGGAATGCATGAACTATACCTATATATGCTTGTCTATCAGGTAATCCAGGAGCGAGGAAATAGGTTACAGATCTTAGTTAGGTATTAAGGTTCCAATAGGTTTCATCTTAAAAAGGTAGCCTAGGAAGGGGTGACAATACGCCTGAAAGAGATGTTCACATGTCTTCGGAAGATGTCTCGTATTGTCTCATGAGCTAGTTAACTCTTTAAAAGGATGAATGACTTCCTTATAAAAACTCCCCTTAATTGGAAGGACCCCTAAATGACCATAGGTCCCATAAAGAAATTGATTATTGGTCTACCATAGTATGAAGAGTGTTAGTTGAAGGATGCCAAGCTTCACAGAAGGCTCGATGACATTACTATTACGATCGTATGTGTACAAAGAAGCGATTATCTCGCCAAGTAAACGAACATTATAAAGGAATCGCTCGTTTCGGCCGACTACAAACTCCAGACACTCCTAATACCAATCAATAAAGCAAAACTCCCTTGGGACTTTCTTTACGGCATTCCAATGAGCCTGACCCTCAATTATATGACGTTCGAGAGCCAACATTCAGTCGGGGTTAGGAGCCGCATCATGAATAGAAGATTGTAAAACCCATACGCTTCTCCTTGAGTCAAGGGCACTTCTGTTGATAATTTAGGAAGAATATCATGTTGTTGTCTAAACTTGGTCAATAATCTGCAAAAGAGCCAAGTAATGGCTTTTTCGCAACAAAACTAAGTCCATCTTTTAATGGTTATTTGCAAGGATCACAAGATGTCTCTCTCCAGACAATATTTGTTTAGTAAAGTAAACCATCATTCTACAAGAAAAATCACCATAAAAGAGTGAGTCTTGACTACATAATCTAATAGAAAGGAAGCATGAAAGACAAAAAAAAAATGGTGAACTCCATAAGACTTTATCATATTTTGAGCCCAAGTAGATGGATAACACTAAGAGATCCAATCACGGAGCATGCATTGATCTTATAATATCACGATCATTAAACCATGACGATGAGGATCAAGGATGGCATAATAGGATTGTTTATATCTTTCTAGGGTTGTCCCTATGTGAACCAAACCATGATGATAAGGATCAAAGAGTGGCATACAGGTTATTTGGACCTTTATGGGGTTATCCCTATGTGAATAGCACAATGATGACAAGGATCAAGGAACCCCATAATAAGATTGTTCAGATCTTTCTAGAGTCATCTCTATGTAAATCAAACCATGATGATAAGGATGAGGAGTGGCATGATAGAGATCATCTTACATGTGTCAATGTGGCAGTTGAGGCATTTGTGGAAAAAAAAAACTCACATTTTGCAAAGATATGTAGAAGTCAACCAGATTTTTTTAAAAAATATATATAATAATAATAATAATTAAAAAATAAAAAAAAAAATCCTAAAAAGGAACCCATATTTTCTTCTAACTTGGTCATCGGCCCTCCCTCTCAAAATTTCTTCTCTCTCTATGTCAACTCTATCAGACGATGCTCGTTTTCTCTGTATGCCAGTCCAGTGTCCCCCACTGCGACCAACACTCAACTCACCGCCAATCGGTGCTCCACCACTCGATTCCGACGATATTCAACGTCGACGACAAGTGACTTCTCATTCCTCCTCGTTTTCGTCCACAGAAAAGCCAAGCAATGTTTCTGGCTGATGGCTGCCAACACCGGAAAAGGAGTAATCATGTAGGCGGATGGCAACGGAGTTCACGACATTAAGGTGCAGAGCCAAAAAATTTAAACAAGAAAAAACGACCGTGTTTCCAATCCTAATTGAAGTTATTGACGATGGAGTTACATAAAAAATGAAGTTCTTGGTCCAATTTAGAAGGACCACATTTCCAATTATAATTGGATTTGAAATCAAATTAAATCGAATAGCATTTTTTTTCCCAAATCAAAGAATCTAATTAGATTTAAATTATAATTGGATTTGAAATCAAATTAAAAAATTAATATGTATCCCAAATTGAAATTGAAGATATAAATTAGCAATTTTAATGAGGTCACGTGTTTTGTTAGATTGAATAACATTAATTCAGTCCAATTTGTTATTATTAATTAGGCTAAAGTCCAATAGAGCCCAAAAATAGGCTTAATTTGACTCAAATGTCAAATAAGATCCAAATCCAATTAGTTAGACCCAAGTGTCAGATTCATGGACCAATCAAGCCTAAGCTCATAAAGCTAATAACTTGTAGAAATACAATTAAATTATCATAATTACATCCACTAACATCGTCAAGATGGTAAAAGAGGATATTTTTACTCTATTTTGCAGGAAACCAAGTCACCGCTTGCGATCAAGGCTCAACGAGAAACTGAACAACGCATCTATATCACATTGCGCCCGTCAATCAACAATGAGGAGACGATTAACGCAATGACTGTGCAATGTGATAGTCGATCCCGAGCTGAATTTCAACCGCATGCGGTAATAAAAACAACACTGCATGCGAGCAACCGATCGAAAGATGCAGCTGAGCAACGCAAACGAGGGGATTGTGACACGTGTACAACTAACTGTTGTGCAGATTTGACAATCTAATTGCATAACAGAAGGAATATTTATTCCTCCATCTTCAGAATTTCCATAACAAGAAGTGGGGTCCACAAGCCAAGAGTCAAAGCTTTTCACCTATAAATACCCAATAGAATTCAGAGAAGATATACTCGATACGGGTATAATTGATACGAGGGCTAATTAATGTTAGATTATTGAGAGAGAGGCTGAGCTGAATACTGATCGGAAGAAATTCGGGAAGAGAAGAGACAAGGCCGAGAGGTGAGTCTCAATGCGAATCTGCCAAATCCCCCTATGCTTAGATCCTTGCTACCGGTTGAGCAAGCCTGAGAGGGAAGCTCATCCATCCGTTCATTCCATCCACGCCGGCAAGCAAATCTCCATCCAGATCGGCGCTAAGACATTGGCACTTATTTGTATTTTTTTCTAACTCTATTTCATCAAGTGTATTTCATCTTCTTAATCTCTTCATTCACAAATCATGTATCAGATGCTAAATAGTTTTATTGAATGTCTTGAACATTTTCACTTCCACTTCTCTGTCTATTTCCATTCTTCCATTAATCGTTTTCTCCATGAAGTTTTCTTAATACCTTGGTAATTAATATGAATTAAACGAGTAACTTAATCTGTGCTAAAGAGAAAATGCGTTTAGCTAAGGCATGCTAGACGGCATCTTCACCTGTGAGAGCAGAAGTAAAGATGTCATTTTGATCTGTCAAGAAAAGATTAGAAGAATGCGTTAACGAAAGCCAGAGATGTGGGAACGTGGCCAATCATCGAGTGGTGTACGCCAAGGGAAAAGCGGAACAGTGCTTATATCTTTAACGCAATTAAGGAACTTGCGCTGTCTATATTAGTTATCTTTTCTATTTCTACTTCGTACATAAGACTTGTCACCGCATTACACGATCTTTGCATAATCTTCACAGCCAGCCTTGACCTCAGTATCTTGTATCATGTATCATCTTAGCATAGATTACTCTATCGCAATTTACTTTAATGCAATTTATGTTATTATCGCATTTTTACCGCTTTACTTTATTTTATCACATGTTTAATTACTTGTATACAAAATCTTTACTAAGTTGAAAAACCCCTGGTCGCATATATCATAAGCATAACGTAATAACCTAAAACAGTCCCTGTGTTTGACCTCGAATCACACCGAGAAACTTGCGGTGAAATTATACTTAGTTTCAACGCAAGGAAACTTGTGACAACGCACAACATACTACAAGAACATTTGTCAATAACGCATATTTAGAAATAGTATCACATATCATCGCGTAAAATTTGTATTACAAGTTTATGACGCATAAGATAAATTTTGCGTTAACAAAAGCCCACCTGAGAACTCTATAAATAGAGGTTTATAAAACAATTTATCCTCCGAGGACCTAGAGACAATTCTCCCAACAATTAGAAGTCTCCCTAGCTCCAGAAATTGACCACACTTAAAGATTAAAGCCCATGAAAGATACAAACATTGAACTTGTGTAGATTTTATGCAGATGTTTTTGAAGTCAAAATCTTGGAAGAATGTTTGTATCTTTAAAAAACTTCGATCTAAATTAGGGAGTCCTCTAATTGTTTGAAGTAGTGTCCTCTAAGTTGTAGAATTTTGACCTCCACAAATGAAAAGATCTCCTCCAATAAAATTCTCAAGTAAGTTTTGTGAATTTAGACTTTGACCCTTGGGCCAACTAATTGAATTTGAGTCTTCCTTGACTTTTGGATTAAATTAAACCTATTTTTTTTAACTCTATTTGACTTTAACATAAATAATTATATCAAATTAAACTAAATTAATTTTATTCAATCCAACAATCATGTTGAAAACATGTGACATCATTGAAATTGTCAATTCATGACTTCAATTCTTTTAATTAGTACCAAATTGAATTATTTATAGTTTTATCATTAATTTAATAAATGACGTAACAATTTATGATTATCCACAATTTCTCATTCAACGAAAACCAAAATCAATGCATTCTCAACATATAGTAAGAAATACTTCCGAAAAAAAAAATAGAAATCTCACCAAATAAGTATTTTCTCAAAAACATGATCCAAATCATAAAAAAGAAAAACAAAATCCTACCGTTCTTGAATTTTTAAAATTCAAGCTTATTTCCTTCCAATTTCTTACTATGATTTACATTTGAATAATTAACCAAATTCCAAAAACACAAACATGATTAAAAAAAAATTAAGTTTTTTAGTAATATCGATAAAGAGTAAATAACAAGCCAAGAAATTTGAAAGTAGAATAAGTATTTATAGATTAATTTTCAAAAAAAAAAAAAAAAAAAAAAAAAAAAAAAAAAAAAAAAACTAAGAACCACTTGGCCTAAAATATAGGCCGTTTTTTTTTATCATTTTTTTTTTTGGAAGTTACTTTTTTTCTTAACTTTGATAAGCTATGTATATAAATTATAAAAGTTTCAAGCCTCTCCCCTTTCACCCCTTTGATACATAAGTTATCTAAAATCATAAAGGGTTAAGGTATCCGTCATCTATCGAAGTTTTGAATCACGATTATCGTTTATTATCATATGCAACAATGGCAAATCTTTTATTTTAACCTAAAAAATAAACTATTTTCTCTCACTTTCAGAAAAACAAAATAAAATTACAGAGATTGGGAAGGGAACAATAAAAATAAAAAATAAAAAAACATTTCCCATTTTTCTGCTCCTAAGATACAAGATGGATTTCTACCATAGTGTTCATGAATTTACATGGTAATTTTTAACTATTTCAAAACGGAGCAAAGAAAAGAAAACCATCAAAATTGTTCAATATTGTCTCTTGAGCTTTGAACTTACCGTAACGGTGTCGTTTCTAGGACCTACTTCACCTTTCTTAACCCAGACATCTCTATCTGAAGACTCCTGGTAGTACCGAACGCTGACGAACACTATGAAAGCTGCCAAAATCATAATTCCGATTTCAATATAAATCATATGTCATGTAATGCTGTTTCTTTCTCCTGTTTGGTTTTCATTCAGTAACGTACCATGTTCATTGTTCAAACTATATTTTCGAAATTCATTCAACGTTCTAAAAATCAAGCTTTAAGTTCAAAATGGTTACCTGCCCATACGCGATATAGAATTGATGAGAAATTCCATACGAGAAAGAAGATGGCAACGAACACACCCTTCTTGTGGGAACATAACTTCCAAGAGCTCCCACAAAGTTTCAACCAGTGTTCACCTAATTTCACAAAAGAGAACACCACATCATTACACTCTTAAAACACGTCCATATCATTGGGTTTTGACAAAATATTAGAATAATAGTTGTCCGACATTGAAAAATTCAACTAATAGACCTCTAGCACTGTAAAAGGAGCATAGGGTTTTGGTTTCAAGTCATCTAATTTAGAAACATTTTAATTTTAAGCTTAAGTGTCCTAACTCTAATTAGATTCCCTTGCATATTCTCCAATTTGAGAATGGGAAAAAGAGTAAATGGTCAAAAATTTGGCAAGCTCCTGTAATTGGCATCAAACATAGTAAGGGTGTACATAAGTTGAGTTGGATTGGAGGCATTTTCTGGACCAACTCGAAATTTTAGGTTGGTCGGGTTGGCCACCCAAATAAGGTCTCCAACCCAATCCATGGGTTAGGTTAGGTTGTCGGGTTATTTCTTTTCTTTTTTTAATTACATTTTTTTATTAACTTAAAATTCTTGATTTGTAAATATACTAATAACTAAAATTTCATAAAACTCAAATGTTAAATATTAAAATCCAAAATATCTATTACAAACACCATAAAAATATAAAAGTTATAATATATATATATATATATATATATATAATATTAAAAATTTGGATTGGGTTAGGTCAATGTGAATTTCTTAAAAATGTAACTCAAACCCAACTCAACTTTAAAAAAACATAAAAAATTCAACCCAACCCAACCCGGAATTAAAACTATCCCAATCCAACCTTTATAATTTGGATTGAGTAGTCCAAGTTGTTCGGGTTGTCAAGTCATTCAAACACCCCTAGAAGATAGAATAATTTTGTGTGATTGTAGTAACTTTTTCCACATGGTGAATTTTTTTTCTATGGTCATAATTTTTCTCCAAGTTTGGAGTTTTCCTCGTAAATGCTTTTTGTTTATTTTAAGTTGTCAATTATCTTTCTAGTGTGAGGTTTCTTTCCCAATTACAAATCATATGAAACTACGAAGAGCATCCGAAACCAACCCACAGTTTTTCGATTTGATTTTGAAAAAATAATTTTAACAATTTTGTTCCTTTTTTATCCTCATTTCTTCCTCCAATGCGAGTAAAAAAGAAAGAGAGAGAGAGAGAACAATCCAAACAAAAACAGACGAATCAAGAAAAAAATCGATTGAAAGACCCCAATTGTCTTGAGCGAAAGGCCAATTGAATACAACTTATAAGATGACATATAAGCAAAATGGGCTAGCTCTCAAGACAGTATTCAATGTGCTTTGTCGCGGGATCAGGGAGGAACGACTTATAGAGTTTCAAGAGGTCTGGAGAGGAATCATATAGTTTTAAGAGGCTTGGAGAGGAATCGGATATCTGGTTAAGTTTCGCATCTCTCTGAAGGTTGGTGAAGATCTTTTGTAAATTATTCATTAGGTATTAGCAACGCACCCTTTTGTGGTAATACAAAAGATTGGAGCCATGTAGTCTTTCATTTTGGTAATACAAAAGATTTATAATAATCTTGAGTTACACAAACTTAATATGTACGCCTAAACAAAACATAAAGAAATATTTTGGCTCACAATATGAACAAATTGTATTAGTGTAACCTAAATTTAGATAGCATAAGTGAAAAGATGAAAGAAACTTAGATTACTGTGATGGTTAAAAGTTAATATAAAGTATAAAATTTGAGTTTCCATAAGTTAAGAGTTAAAGGTAGGTTAAATCCCAAAATAAAAGTTCTTTCCATATTAGAAAGGAATTGAAAAGGGTAGCCCCTTAGGTTAGAAGGCCAAACAACTCTCAAAAACTAAAGTAGGGGTCACATGGTGGTTTGAGACAGCCCACTCCTATGGCCTTATTTACTAGGTAGCAACATAGGATCCTAAGTATTTTTTTTTTTTTTGGGCGTTTGAGAATGGAAGAAACTATTTAATATATTAATGGAATTTTCTTTAAATTCATTTGTCTTAAGAGTCAACGGTTCAAATTCCAATAATTTTTAAGAATAAATGAAAATATAAAAACAATATCAGAAAAATAATTAAATTACATTTGTCAAATTTTCAAGTCCAATTTTGAGTCAAAATTATTTTTTTTTAAAAAAAAAAAGTGTCAAAAAAAAGTCTAAAGAATTTCAGTTTTATGTCTAGTGGGTATATGAATTCAAAAACCATCAAATTGGTGTAAAAGATTATTAGAAATGAAATCTAGAGTTCTGCATTATAGTAAAAGTAAAATTTCATATATCTAACAAATCAATAAACTTTTATAATTTAACATATCCTTCGAGAATCTTCAAACATTTTGAAAGTTCTAGGACAATGAAGAACACATGTCACACAAAATTGGTAGTGAAACCTCCAAACATTTCGAAAGCTTTAATTAAAACCTATGTATAAAACTTTAGGTTTCTTTTTTATAACAATTTGATTTTTTACTTATTATTTTTTTCTTTATTATCTACTTTTTACTAATGGTTTAAAAAAACTAAGTCAAAATTTGAACAACTAAAAAAATAACTTCTAAAAACTAATTTTTGTTTTTTGAATTTCGTCAAGAATTCAATCATTAAAAAAAAAAAAAAAAGAAGGCAAATCAGAATAAGAAATGAAAAGAAAATAAGTTTAATTTTTAAAATAAAAAATAAAAATGAAATAGTTCCAAAAGAGGCTTAGGCACTTAAAAGAATAAAAGGCTTGCAAGTTCAATGAATCAAAATAATAAATATATATTATATAAAAAGATAATTTAGAGGACAAAATATTGACGGGAAAAAATGATGGAAAAAAAAGAAAAACAAACCACACCATCCGACAAGAAAACCTAAGGAAATGAAAAGAAATCACCGACAAAGAATTCTCAAAAATAAGAATTTAAAAAAAAAAAAGAAAAGAAAAAAGAAAAAAGGAAAAAGAGAGAGAAAAATAAATAAAATCTCTGAAACCATCTCGTGAAGGTTGGCGTGGGCCCGACGTGACGTCTAAAATGAGTAAGAAAAGTCTCTTTTTTATATTTCTTCAGTTTTTAGGGTCAAAAGAAATTGTGGATTTTAGTTTGTGATGTGATGTGAAGGTGTAAACGTAGCCTAGCCGTTTTTGAGGGAACAAGAGGACGGCCAGGATGGTGTGGGAGTGGGACCCAACTCACGGTCAAACAAATCGACGCACCAAAAGACAGAGCGTACGGTGTTCTGATGTTCTCGGCCGTATTCGATGCTAACCCCGACAAGACGTATCAATCAGAGAAAAATAATAATACTATAGGAATAAAAGAAAAGTAACAAGTAAAGTCAGTTGAGTTATATTTTTACCGTGGGTAATTAATTTGGGCACTGTGAAAACACCAATGAATCCTGTGTCAGTCAAATCAGTACATCCATTTGTCAGTTCCGGAAATTAAAAAAAAAAAAACCCAAATACATAAACCACATTATTTAGACTATCATTTAAATGAGCTATAGACCCAAAAATCTAGCAAACAAATTAAATAATAAAACCGATCGACGATTTTTACTCTTGAACTATAGAAATTAATTTGAATATTTACTAAACCAATCATAGTGGATTTGATAACAATTTGATCAAAAAACCGACTTCGACCAACAGAGTATCACCCCTAGTTTACACTTCAAATTCTATGTTTAAATGTCTATCTTATTTTCTAATTTGAAATTTTTGGGCCTTGTTGCAGAAGGTGACAATTTCAGTCCTTGTTTGCAAAATTCTAGTACAGTCTATGTACAATGAGAACCTTACCCTACAATATTACTACATTTCAAAAGTTTCAAATAGATAATCTCTTTATCATTTATATATATATACAAATATTTCAAAAGTACCCTGAAGTAGAAATCTTAATTAAAGAAGAGAACCAAAACCTCTAAACATTACAACTGACCAAACCAAATGAAATGACAATATCACACCAAATTGAAAATTCAACTTTAGTCTAAGCTTCCGTTCATTCAATTTAAAATTATAATGAAACCAAAGTTTTGGATCTAATTTTGAATTTGAAAATTGAATTGAACAATTTATATTGTATATAAAACCGAAAACTAAACATAATTGAACTGAATCAAATATTTGTGGTTTGAGTTGAAGCAAACATGTTTGCTTTGGTATAAATCCAAAACCAAAATTTTCAATTCAATTCGCTCATATGTGGTGGTGCCACTCGTTTAAGGTCACAAGCTCAGGGTTCCGATAGTAGATTTGGAATGTATATGAAATATTAAGATAATATTGCAATTTCATAAAATATTCAAGAAAATTTATGTGTTATGTTGAAATAATAATTGAAGATAAAAAAAAAATGAAAATAAAAAGACGAAAACCAAGTTAGAAACTACAATGAGAGTTGAGAAAATATAATGGACAAAAATAGGTAGATGTGCAAAGAGTGAAAGAGACAATTACAAAAATAGAGACATAAACCAAGAATGAAGCAAAACTAGTATATATACTAATTACTAAGATAAGTATAAACAAAAAATAAATAAATTACTATCTATTCTCTTAAGTAAAAGGAAAGATAATAGACTAAATAGTAATTTTTTAAAAATGTAGATTTGATGGCATGGATTGAGTTTGGAAAGACATTGGAGAAAAAAGATTGAAGGGTGAATAATAATAGAGAATTAAAAAAAAAAAAAAAAAAAAATTACCAATTTTGAGGACATTCCAAAGGGTGATGAAGCTACCCCACTTTGCCAACACAAACAGCAATACACCCACCTACACATTCCAAACAATATTATGTAATATAATATTATAATTTTAAAATTTATTGGTTGACCCCTTACACAATAATTCTATAACTCAATACAAAAAAAAAAATGTATACAATACTCCCTACACCAAAATTGTTTTTCAAATCTTTTCCAATAAAGTTAGTTAGGTTTGGCATACAACAAAAATTATTTGAATTAACACTCGCATGTTTACTTTAGTTGCATTCTAAATTAGACTTTCTAATTTTTACTCGATGTGCTTAAATAATTTTAATATATATATAACCGACACGCAAATAGAAACCACCACCCAATCTATTGAAAAATATATATTTTTTTTTTTTCTAAAGGCCAAATAACTATTCCCAATAGCGTCATGGGTAAGAAATAGGAATGGGAATTAATTTTTTAATAAAATGGCCTTCAAACTTTAATGCCCATTTTTTGTTTCTTCTACATTATTAAATCTTGCCATAACTTCTTAAAATGCTTACATTCTAACCATCTTATAAAACCCCATTTCCATCTCAAAGTTTGATAATTCGTGAAAATTAGAAAAATTAAAAATTAAAAATTAAAAAATAACATTTTCCATGTTTCAACTCTTTATTAAGATTACCTTTGAAAATCATCTCTTAATTCCTTCATAAAATTACGTTTCATATATAGTTTCTCTAAACCTTCCGATAGTCTAAGAATATAAACTGATATCTTTAATTGAAAAATATAATAACTTTATATATCAGAAAACTATTTCCAATGTAATTTGGCCATTAAAAAAAAAAAAAAGAAAAGAAAAATTACCTTCATGGTTGCGGAAGGATCTCCACGAAACAGAGCCTTAAGATTTTGCAACAATTCATTCACGAAAGGAACTAACCGTTTAGCAAATCGAATCATATTTTCTTCTTCAACAGCATAATTTTCATCATTTGAATCGATTCCTTTTCTCCTGTAATTTTCCCGGGAAAATCAAATAGAAAATCAGAGAACTTCTTTTGAATTCTCAGAAGCTAATTATGAAGAAAACAAAACTCATTAAGATCATCACCTCCCAAAAATGGACCTATGCACGAAAATGGCAGCCAAATAAAGAAGACCCATATGCGAAATCAAACTCATAAAGCTGCAAAAACATCCCAAAAAAAATCAACAAACCATTTTCTTCTTCCTCTCAACAATGGCAGATTTGGGGGGTTTTTTTCCTACCTGATATTGATGTTCTTAATGAAATAAGAGAGGATTATAACCAAATTTCCCACTCCAAAAACCAGAGCGGATCTTGAAAAATCTCTCCACATTATTAAATCCACTGGAGTACCAAAGATTTCAACATAAATGAATTAGGGGAACTGGAAACCGAAATTGAAATTTGGGATTTGAAGGGAAGTTTTCTTACTTAATGTTTGTAGTTTCTGTTTGTTTCTCGGGAAAGTTTTTGCGACGATTTTCTTCCGTTCTGGTAAGTTTATTTCCTTAACATCGAAGCTTTCTTTCTCAAACTCTTCTTCAAATGCATCGAAGAAATCTTGAGATGGGGCAGATGATATCACTTTCTCTCTGCATTCATTTAACTCTTTGAAACTTTTCTCTGGCGGGGTTTTTCCGATTCCGTTCGTCGGTGGTTTGGTTAACCCGACGGCCGATTTACGAGATTGATCAGTCTTCTTCCTCGTCGAGTTTTTCTCTGTTTTCTCGCCGGAAATTTGAACTGGTTTGTTTGGGCTGCCGTTGGATCTCAATCTCCGCGCCGGAATCGGGCTTTTCCGACTCTGTTCATCGCCGCTACTCGGAGACGACTCAGGTTTTTCCTCCGCGATGAGAATCGGGTTGAAACCCTCGTCGGATTTCCACGTCTTCCTTCTTCCGCTGCCACCAGTGGCGGCAGCGGCGGTGGTCGGAATCCCACATTCGGCATTATCGTCATCTCCATTAAAAACCTTAATCCCACCTCTGACTTCATCGAATCTGATTCTGCTCTCCCACACAGACCCCGCTACCACGTTCCCCCTCGCCGCCACCGCTGCCCTCCGCCGGCTCAAATCCATCGCCGACGTCTACAGAAACCCAACAAAAAAAAAAAAAAAAATCCTCCGGTGAATCAATCTGAGGATTAAAAATTGGGGAAATGGGAAAGAAGAAGAAGAAGAAGAAAGAGCAAAATCCCAACGTCTGGATGTTTTGAAGGGACTTGAAGGTTTGGAGCAAAGCAACAATGGCGGACAGAAGAAGAAAATAAGAGAATCCCTCTGGCGGTGACCAGAACAGAGAATTTTGTTTTTATGATGCCAAATGGTAAGTGGCAAGTTGAGGAAGGGGTGGGACTGATTCTGGAATTTCCTCTCTTCTTTTTTTTTTTAAAGAATTTTCTTCCTCTTTTTCTTGGGAATCTGAAAGAAAAGTGAAGATGATGGGAGGAAGGGAAATGGAAATGATTTTGGGTGTTATCAAAAGAGGGGATTTTGTGGGGTAATTATTATTATTCGCAATGAAAAGTAACATTTTCGAAATAAATAAAATTTAGAGAAAAATACTTTTGTCCCACTGTTGTAGATTTAGTTTTCATTAGTCCCGACTTCAAAGTGTTATAATTTTTAAGATTAAATCATATTTTGGTCACTTAATTTTAAATTTCGTTCTATTTTTATCTTTTAATTAAGAATGTTTATTTTGATCTACTATTAAAATTATGTTAGATGAAATATATTTTAAGAATAAAATTACATCTAATATAGATTGAGCAATATAAAATTGAAATTTAAATAATATTAACAATCAATATATTAGAATAATAAAGGGTCAAAATCTTAGATGTAAAATGATCTTTGAGATCTTTTATAGAAAATCACTTTGCATACTTGAAACGTTAAGGACCAAAATAGAATAAAACTCGAACATCATAAACCAAATGGGGTTTAAATCGAATTTTGATGGTTTAAATTTGATTTAACTACTATTTTGGTCCCTATACTTTTAGTTTTGGTTCATTTTGGTTTCATTACTTTTAAAATATTCACTTTAGTCCCTTATACTTTTCAACTTTTGTTCATTTTGATCTTTAAACTTTTAAAATGTGACCATTTAAATTTCTAACAAATGATGTATAAATGAAATTAGAGAGGATAAAATTGTACCTTTTCAAAGTTCAACGACCAAAATAAATATTTTAAAATATAGGGATCAAAGTGAATCAAAAATCAAAAGTATCGAGATCAAATTAATATTTAATCTTTTAAATTTTGTTATAGGTTTCAAAATACTCACCGTATCTTTCTCGTGCCGTTTGTCTAATCTTTTAAAATTTAAGATTTATTTCAATTTGATTTCAATGTTTGAAAATTTACACTCTTTTACCTCAAATTTTAATTACTTGAAATCCAAAGTATAATATTTCAAATACAAAAATAATGTTTAAAATCTATTGTTTTTTTTTTATATTAAAAAAAATGACATCTGGATTAATGGTCATTTTCACTAGCAACCAAGCAAAACGTTAATGTCTGGACAGGGAAGGTACATCGAAAAAGCTATTCCAAACAATTTTATTTTAGTGTCTCCATTTCCAAATTTTCATATTCTTTTGAATAAATAATGCTTTTAAATTAAGTTTTACCATTTATGGTGTATGATTGCTTCAAACTTTGTATTCTACACTTTTAATTACTGAGATCGAATCTCTCTTCTGATTTATGAGTTGTGCTTGTGAAGGACAAATTACATCATCATTAGCTTTCTTCACAAACATCCCTTTCTCATTAAATTTGAATCTAATTATCATTAAATACTTCAACTTTATTTGCTTTCTAAACTTTAAAATTTGCTTATAAATGTTAAATAGAGTAGACGACTACATAATATAAACCAACTTAGATGTTAAAATATGTCGATTAAATTTTTGTTGGCTTGCCTTTTTAAACGAGTTAAGTGTTTTTTTAGCACATAAGACTAATTATAAATAAATTTCAATTTTCATAGACAAGTTACAAATTAAATTTTAATTTTTAAGATCAACAATATACGTTTTGAAACTTCAAGGACTTGAGAAACTATATTTAAATCTCAAGAGATAAAAGTATTCACTTTAAAAATTCATTAATCAAATAGAGATTAAATTTAAATTTCAATAATCAAACGTGTATTTTTACCATTAAAAATGAGTGAATCATAAAAATATAGGTTTGGTATGAATGTGTGAGTTTTGAGAATTGTATTTAATGGTTGATTATGTATCTCGATTTGAATTATTTTAATTTCTTACAATATTGACCATCATATCACAACTCTCTTCGTTAAAGAATATTTTCTCGACCAAAGTCTAAGAGTTAAGACATTTAAATTTTCTCACTTTTACTTGAATACAAAATTGTACAATGTTGGTCTATTAAGCTTTGATTTTCATTAAACCTAATAAATTAGAAGAGATTCAAAAGAAAAAAAATAGTTGCGCTCAAATGAATTTAACTGTGACATTTTATTATATTTGGAAAATAATTTTGTTATAATAAAATCGATAGTAAAATTTTGCTATATTTAAAAAAATTTCTAACATTTTTGTAATTTAAAACAATTATCCTAATATAATTATCTATCACTAATCTCAAGTTTTTCATTAAAAAAAATTATTGGAACGAACCTAATTCGACATGTACTATTTATTTACATATATAATTGATTCAATTTTGACCCACCACCAAACCAAGAATAAGATGATGTCCTCTACTTGTTCACACAACCAATATGCAGAGGTGGTGACAGACAAAACTTCCAAATAAATAAATACAAAATATTTAAGAAAGACCAATTTACTAAAAAACACATTTTTTTTTTTTTTTTTACATCCCATCCCACGTTTAAAAAATTCAGACGTAAAATCATGTCTTGTTTTATGTCGGTATTTTGTAAATCAAGAACACAATTACCCTTAAACTTTAAACTTCTTTTTTTTATTTGGTATTTTGTAAATCAAGAACACAATTTAATAGGATAGATGGAAGAGATAAGAAGGATAAATAAAAAGAAGAAAAAAATGGCATAAACCAACCTAAAGTATGGAGTTGTTACAATCACTTATTATGAACTTTTAATTTGTTACAATTATCATCATAAATTATTAATCATTTTTGTAGTTTGTTGAGTGTCACAATCAACTTCTTTTGTGAATATTTATCTTCATACATAATGTAAGATGAAATTTAAAGTTTAAGTAAAATTGAAAATGTTTTTAGAATAAAAAGAAATAATTTTCAAATATAATTCAATGATCAAAATATCGTTTTTCTTTTACAATATGTGGAATAAGGATAAAACCTCTGACCTCGAACTTGATAATACATATTAATACTGATTGAACTATGCTCAATTTGGTATCAAAATCTACAAGAGCCATTTGCTTTTTGGTAATGTAGATAACAGAAATCTTTAGATATCCGAAATTATAAATATACATAATTGTAAATATTCAATATTTTTAGATTACTATGTTTATTTTATAGACATATTTGTGTAGATATCAGGAAATATTCTGATGATCGTGTTTGTTTAGTAACATTTCTATTTAATGATGTCTTAAATTTAGATAATGTTTCGAGAGTGTTCTTACCGCTATTTATTAATTTGTAGTTGATTTAATATAATTTGAATTTATATAACATTTTTATTTTTTATTTTTTTGTTAAATCAATATAATCTACATTATTTTAAAGATAATTATTTTAAATAATAAAATTATTGAAAATATTTATAACTATAACAAAATATTATTGAAGTCAAAATTGAGAGTAAAAAAGTTGGATTCTCCGTTTTACGTATTTTTTAAAATAACTTTTTGAAAAGAAAAATTGAGATGCTAACGGCAGAGACCGGCCGACAGAGGGCGGTGGATGGCACTACGACGCCGTTCCTTGCGCCCACTGTGGTTCAATTCCACCGACACAAAAAAAAAATATATATATATCGGGATTTAAATAATAATAGTGATTAGGACAACATAATTAATTAATAATTAATAATTAAACGTGTACACTTAAAAGAAAGTGCATAATTGACCCCTTTATACTGTAATCACAGTTTTATAGTGGTTCTTAAGCCCCAACATAATCAATGATCTCTATATTTATTTAATTTTCTTTTCGATGTTGGTGCTCTTTTTTTATTTTTTATTTCCATCCTTCAAAGAAAAAGTGTCATCTTTATTCCTCGTTTCCTTGAAGGCTTTATTTAAAATTTTCAATTATATATTTTTGTTCGTCAACAATGAGTAAGAGATTGAATTATAAATCTTTGAGGTACCGATTGATATTTTATTTATTGAGTCGTGATCCAATGAATAATTTTTAATCAAGTTATTTATATCAATGAATAACTAAAAGAACTCTTATAAACGTTTGCAGATTAATAACTCGTTCTTATGCTATCGAGTATTTTATGTCAAATTTGATCTCTCCAACTTGAATATTGTCGAACGGACTAAAATATAATTTTATCTTATATGAAAATGTAAAATATTCGTAACTTAATCAATAAAATGTATTTTTACGCCACATTATTATTTTTCTCATGGTAAGAACTTGATTTTTTTGTATATAATATCAAATTGAATATTTTCTAAACCATTGATAAAGGGAAGCTAAATTATGTATTGAAAATTAATAATAAAACATAGGCATAATAAAGAAAATGTGTAATTGACCCCTTTATATTGCATTGGTACAAACAAAAACTTAAGACTTTAATTCGTTTACTTTTTTGGCTCTCTTTTTCAATTATCTTTCTTTTTGTTTAATTGATCAAAGGGAAGTTGTTGTCGTTGGCAACCACGATAGTTGTGGACCTCATGTTATGGTTTAGGGTTTTTTCTCTTAAAAAAGAAAAAGAAAAAAAAAAACTAAATAGAATACACTTTTTCTTGTAAGGTTTTTACTTTTTAGGATAGGTTGACTAATTTTTCTAAAATTTAAGAAAGAATAATTGTCTGTCATGATTGGATTTACTTATTGAAAATGAAGTGCTAGTGGTAGATGATTGAAAATAGTTGGAATGAAAATTTTGACCAATCGGATGTTGTCATGTCATCATAACAAAAGCCATTTTTATAAAACAAACTTGTTTAATAATAATTCACATTTCTTATTTTTAAATTTTAAAAATGTTTTTAAAAAGATGTAAAATTTAAGAAATTACAAAAAGTAATTTTCCTTTGTTTCCTTTTTGTTTTGTATTTATATTTAACATTCCATTTTAAAAGCCAAATCAGAAATATTAATTAAGACAATTTATCTTTCTTTCATCTTTCTCTGCTTTGTATCCGGTCCATTCTATTTTTAACACGTTGATTTAGTCTTTTTCTATTTTGTATTTATTTGAGTGATTTTTGAACGATTATTTACAAAAGTCTCACACTGAACCAAAAAATTATAAAAGACAATCTATCTTCTAAAAAATGCATAAGAAAACTATAGTCAACATGAACATAATTCAATGATAATTAACACATACTTCAAAGTTGGAAAATCAAACCTCGTGCCTCCACTTTCAATGGACTAAAAATATATACTAATTTACAATGCAAGCTCAATTGATTAATAATAACCTTCCTACAGAGCAAGTAAAATTCCTAGTTGACATTCTAAAGAAGCTCCTTCACATTGAAAATTTTGGAGATTCGAGGAAGAACTCCCTAAGGTAGTTGAGCCTTCACTAGCCAAAAACCATCACTTTGAATGGTAGTTTAATATGGCCTTTGCAGTGAAATGAAATCTACAGAAAACAAGCACATGAATCAGACAGTGGGCAAAGAGCGAGCCTTGGCTGCAGCTCTTTCTAATGCCTTCAACCTGTTGGCTTCCATTCGACCTCTCTGTTCCTCGGTGAGTTGAGTTTCACTTGAATTACTAATCTTTGGTTCTTGGTTGGCCACACCTTCTATAGTTTCACCAATGGTGAAGGAATCACTTTGTACATTCTGCGATGGTTCCTACAAACATGTAAACACCCGTAACCAAATGTTGTAGATCGTTAATATGCCATGAAATGGTGTTAGGTGTGATCAAACTCAAGTTAGAAAGAATACGGATGGAGGTATACTTGCTTCAAGTTTCTCATCAACTATAGACATTAGTATGCAGATAAGGGTTTCAACCTAAGAGCTTACTTTTTACCATAGTTAGGTAAAAACCGTTTTAAGACTACCATAGTTAAGTAAAAACCGTTTAATACATAACATTCACACTTGAGTAATGAAATAGATGGTAGTGCTTTTTCAATAATTCTGAGTGACTTTTCATCTTCTTGCATTGCTCTATTTCCCTCTACTTGTTCAGAATCACGTGACAGTTTTCTTTCTTTTTTTTTTTTTTTTTTTTGGCTACTTCTATGGGGTGGAAGAAGAATAATTATATGTATGTGATTTTGAGTTGATTTTAAGTGCAACAGAGTGAAAATAGATTAATTATCTAAATTGGTTTAGAAAATTGAGTTCAAGTGTAAATTATAGTTAATTGGGGCAACATATAGATTTTTAATAATCGACCTGACAACTTCATCTGGAAAATTGATCTGCCAATAAAGACTGAAAAGTTTGCTTCAATATGACTATTCCTGAAATCTAATTTAAGACTCACGGTAAAATTCCCCATTCAATTAACTGCGAGAGTTTTCACATTAAGCAATGGTACGATTAAAACTAAAAGAATTATAGGGGATGGAAAGCAACCAAGTGTTAAAAAATGAACCAAGAAAGACTTACTTCCGTAGCTTTCTCATAAACTTCCTGAAGCATGTCCTCTTCAATGTCATCAGCACCATTATTCCTCAAAGCCTCTTCCTGATTATCAAATATGCCCTCCGGGTCTTTGGCTTCTGCAAGCATTGGCAAACGGACTTGAAGTTCATGAAAAGGGGTGCTCAAATAATGATTAGTTTTAGAATCTAAATTTTTTTTTTCCAATCACATCGTAGTATAGTTCCACACATGAGAGAAAATACTCAAATGGATGGATTTAACTTCCTAGGTTGCATATCTAACTACATAGAGCCAAGATACATACCATGGCACAAGGTATAAAGAAAATGAAAAAGGCAACATATTTACTACCTACATTGTGATACAATTTTCCCATTCCAAGCACCAACTGCTTAGTGCATACCAAACTGGGCATCCAGAGGCCAATGAGAAGAGGAAACATTTAGAACTTAGAACTCAAGGACATAGTTGTACAACCTATAGAACAGATCCTGTTCAAGTAAGGTCGTGAGAAAACATTTAGAACTAAGCTCCAATTGACAAAGGTGTATATTGTTTGGAATAATGACTCTCCAATATCTCCATAATAGTATGATATTGTCCATTTTAGGCATAAGCTCTCAAGACATGCTTTTGAAATCACCCAAAAGGCTGCTTCATACCAATAGAGATATTGTCCTTCAATTATATACTCACGCTTATCTAGCCAATGTGAGATTTTGATCACATTCCCAACATAGACACAGCTCTCAAATCTCATAGCCTTGATCAACAACATACAAATATGTATAAGAGAGAAAGATGAGAAGTTTTTTTCACATGGGGTTCCATCTCATAACAAATTGATCGATGAGAGGGTAACCCATGTATCTTATAAAGATTTTGAGGTCTATCGACTTTTCTAATGTGGGGTCCTCAACATGTCCTCTTAAAATGATGCCTCTTCGGATTCCCTATTCTTGTATGAAATCCCCCCCTTTTTTTTGTCCAAACTTGGGATTTATGAGCTATAATAATACCATATTAGAGAAACATTATGTTTCATCTCAAAACCAATTGGCAACGAGATGAATAACTTTGTATATCTTATAAAGAGGGTAAGTTTCTTCACTTTTTAATGTGGTATCCTCAACGTTTTTAAATAAAATAATGAACTTTCTTTGAGAAGCCCACAAAAAGAGGAACCAATATTGAAGGATCTTCCAACGCAAATCTGAAGACGACAATTTGAATGAGCAGTATTTGGAAGCTTTCACGAAACCCTGTCTTGATAGGAGTGGAACATAAAAAATAACAATAATCCAAGTATAACTTTTATTCGTGTTGTTCAATGTTTATAGTCAAATAATCCAAGCATTTCAATAGATACAGAAAACGCACATAAGCATACACAATCACACTCATATACTGAAAAATTGGGCTCCTTTTGTCAACATAAGCTACTTGTCCTGAATGAAATCAGTGTCCCATATCCTATTATCACGCTGCATTTACCAATCTCTAGAAGTTTTGTAAATCTGTATGTAATGTAGGCTCTTTATGGGCATCGTTAACTCAAGCAATGTCCACCTAAAATCCTACATCATATACTATGTCCATATTTACATCAGGTACACGTACTTGAGTGCCCTGACAAGAATTAGGACAATGTGTTGTTCAATGTTTATAGATATTAATCTTCTTAAAACCTATAATTCTCATAGCTATAGACATGGCTACTTTTAGAGACACTACAAAAACTTTTAGAGATCAAAATGGAACGCTAAAAACTAATCATCGTGTTCAATTTCAACCTTTCTTTCATTTTTACAATTGTTTCTTGCTTACTTGTTTTGGTAATTCGGTAACTTCAAATTTATCGTCTAAACAAAATTTAAATGTTCTAAATACAGTTAGAGGACAATGCACAACACACCAAACACTAACACAATTTAATGGCATACATTCTATCATGACAAAACAGCTGATCAAAACAATAATACGAGTGTCTTTGTTAGGAACCCTCCTAACAAGATCAGTACTAAAAAATATAGAAAAACTAAAGGACCATTCAATTACAGAAATATAGGAAAATGTATTGAAATATGCTATAAACTCACAAACAAAATAACAAGATAAACCCTAACCTTTCGAGAGGGCTAGTCTCTCCCAAATTCTCAATTAGGAAATCCTCACATAAAGTTCTTCACACCCTCCCAATACTTCCTCTCCTATTTATAGAAATATTCAGTAACTAACTTCCCATTTAATTACCCCTATATCCCTTACTAATACCATACTAATATTCTACTAATACTCCTATTATTTCTATAGCTAGGGGCCTTACAATCTTTTAATAAATGATAATACTAGAAGGTACCTTTTTCATTATTGACATCATCATCGTTTAAAATGGGTGCTTCGCGCCACTTTGTAGGATCCCCTCCCCTGGCAACCCTCTCCCTTAGTTCTCCAAGGCACATCTGCTCAAAATATGTCTTTTTAGAAAGAATGCAAATTCATTGTAAATTAGATATCATTTAATAATTTGCTCCATGTTGATTTGATTCAATAAATAAGGATTCACTTAAAATATTACAGAGTTTGAGCGCATTCTGTGCCAACAAAAAATGATGCACTCTGTCTCTACTCCCTTCAGATGCACTGGGTTAATTAAGCGCAGTTCCTTTAGTTCAAATGCTATCTATATTAGTACGTTATTAGGCTAAGTTCCTGTACTTTGACACACATACCAATCCAGCTAGCCATATATGTACATCTCTTTGATACCTTCATCGTAAAGAACAAATAAATTCAGGGTTCATGCACATTTTTACCTTTACACGTTTTGTAGCAGCTACCTGTTCCACCTTATGTACAAAATGCTCGAAAGAGTAATAAGGGAGTATATGAGAATGCCATTCCCTGTATAAGCCAATAAGGTTTCCCAAATCACTGATCTACAAAACAGCAATCAAAGCATAACTCAATCAGTACAATAATCAAATCATTAGAAAATGAGAATAGATGAGAGGATGGCACGGTAATAAGAAAAAGAAAATATACATATACATAGTGTTGATGAAACACTCATAGCTACCATTCAATGGAAAAAGGTTTAAATCTGGTTTTCCAATAAACAAACCATTAAGGTAAATACCTATTCCCCCGATGAAGCCTAAGCTCTCTCGAACAAATCTTCAAATGAAATATGCATCACATTCAAAATTGTTTCTAATCATTCAACACAAAATACGTTGGAATGCCTTGAATCTAGCAAACTTAACTTATAAGGAGTATGAGGTCCCTTAATTTTTTCAATATGGGATTCTCAACACTGACCGGTCAATGAGTCAGGGACCAGAGGCAACACGGGCTGGTGGGGGTCTGTAATCTGACATTTATCGCTCCCTCCATTCATGGACGTTGCCAACAAGTTAGTGAACCATCTAAATCTCTATGTTAGTTACTCTACTGTTTTCGTTTTAATTTGATTATCGATTTCATATCAAAAACCTAAATCCTAAAACGCGTCAGACTCTAGTAATTAGTATTTTGTTTTCGAAAACCCTCTTTGTCCTTGAGCAGCAATGTTGAAAATATATCTCAAATAAAACTTGCATGTGCCTGATCAGAACAAATCGACTATTCACACGATAATCGGAAGGAAAATAGAAGATAACCTCGTGTCCACGGCCGCGATACTTGAAAACGCGAGGAAAATGGCGAAGGACGTAACCTAGACCATCCTCAGAAAGGAGTAGCTCAGGAGTGAGCTTGGGCCTGGTTCTGGGGGCTTTCTTGGGCTTCTCTGCAACTTTTGAAGGGGCAGCAGGAGCAGAGGAGAAAGGAGGTCTAGAAGAATTGGAAGTGGGATTGGGATTTGGAGCGGAGGAAGGGCAATCACGAGACCCTGTCTCTTATACACATCTAGATGTGTATAAGAGACAGGTCTAGAAGAATTGGAAGTGGGATTGGGATTTGGAGCGGAGGAAGGGCAATCACGAGACCAGTGGCCCGGCTTCCCGCACTTGTAGCATCCCGTCGGCGCTGCGACGGCGGCGTTGTCCTTCTCCATGTTGGATCCCTCTTGCTATTTGCAAACTTCAGTCGGCGTGGAGCGATCCGATCCGATCGGATGTGGAAATTGGAAAATTTTCTCAAGAATCTGAACTGAGTGTGGGATTATGAACAAAACATCGTAAACCCTATGGGAAAATTTTCTTGATGTCTTTGGCGGGAACCTTGGCGCCACTGCCTCTTTTAGTTTTTAACATCTCTTATCTCTATTCTCTACTATATTAAATGAGAGGAGAATTTTCTTCTTCACATTTTACCCTCAATTTTTTAAGAAATGTCTACTTTACCCTCCTCTACTTCCCTCATTTCTTATATTTAGTGATTTGTTTTCCTTTAGCATCCCAAGTAGGGTTGGCAAAAAAATCTGCGGAGATTTGACCCGATCGAGCAAGGAATCTTCAGTTTGACTGGGAATAGGATCAAATCGGGGATATTATTCAGGTACCCATCTGGGGATGGGGACGATATCCCCGCCCCGACCCCAACCCCGATTTATTATTTTTATATTTTTATATATATTTATTTAGATACAATTCTCAAGTCTCAATTAATAATCCTACCCATCCATACTCAAAGCCCAAAACTTAAAAATACAACTCCCAAATAATAATTATACTCAAAAGCCTAAAATCCAAACTCCCAATCTTTAAACCTAAAAACCCTAACCTACCTAACACTTCTCTTTTTTTTTTTTTCTTTTATTTTTAGAATTTCAATCTTCCTCACAGTGAGACTACAATTGCAACTCTCTCAAACCCTCCTTTGCGACTACGCCGAACGATCTGTCGTGCGGCCCGTGTCCCATTTTCGTTCTTCAAGACGTTTGTTCTTCAAGTCGGTTCTGTCGTTCAACCTGTTCGTGTTCACGTTCATTCAAGTCGGGCCTGCCATTCAGTGTAAGTTACTAACAATGTTTTTTTAATTAGATATTAGTTTGTTGAAATATTTAATTTATTTGTTTTTAAAATTGTTAAAATGTTGAAATTATTTGTGGTTATATTTTTCTTAAAATGTAGAAATATTTGTTGTTAAAATTGTTAAAATGTTGAAATTATTTGTAGTTACATTTTTCTTAAAATGTTGAAATTATTTGTTGTTACGTTTTTCTTGGAATGTTAAAATTAATTGTAAGTTTGTTGATATATTTAGAATTTATTTTTGTTAAAATGATGGAATTAAGTGTTGTTGATATATTTGGAATTTGTTGAATTTGTTATTGTTTGTTACCTTGTTAAAATGATGAAATTGAATAATAAAACAAACAGAAAATCTATAAATTTAAGAGTTTATAATTTAAAAAGTTAGAATTATGTCTTCAAATATAGATAGACTTTATAATTTAGTTTTGCTTTATTTTGTATAACTTGGTAGATTTTTGCTTTATTTTGTATGACTCAGTAGGTTCCAAAAAACAAGGTATTCGAACACTTTCTACAAATAAAGATTCTCTAAGTATTATTTCAAGTCCAGTCTCAAGTCCAAGCCCAAATCCAACCCTAAATTTAACTCCATGCTCCTCAAATGCAGATGATTTGAATGTTCATGATTGTGTCATTCTCTGTGAGGAAGACATTGAGAGTGGATCTTTAAAAAGGAGATTGGCATTCGTTGTTTAGAACCATTTTAAGAAGCAACAAATAAATGGAGTATACAAAGTTGTTCATAATTATTGCAAACAAAAATCAGGGGTGAAAGTAAAAATGGAACCAAACATTTGCATGAACATATTAAAATATACCCTTATACAGGACAAAAAGACATATGACGATCCTATTGAATCCTAACAGAGAGAAGAACTATACATTGGGGTTATATAACTTTGATCAAGAAACTGCAAAAAATTGGTGTTATGTAACAATACATTGGGATTACAAAAAAATTGCTAGAGACATATTAGTTATTCCCTTATTAGTGTTGCATCAGAGTATGCTTTTAGTACCTGTGGTAGGATTGTAAGTCCACATCGTAACAAACTTCATTCGAAGACAATAGAGGCTTTGATGTGTGCTCAAAATTGGGTTGCAACTGAAGTTTTGACAAGTATGTTAGTTTGTTTATGTTGTTTTACCTATCTTTAACATTTAATATTAATATATATATATATTTTGTATTATAAATATGTGATGCGACAACATAAAGTACTAGCATGGGAAGAGAGATGGCTAACATCTAACAAATATTTTGGAAGATGCAGATGACTCTGATGAAGATGAAGTGATGACCGAGTGTTAGGAAACTGATTATTGAAATTCTTTATTAACATCATAGGTTGGTACAATCTTCCCGAAAAGCAATTAAACGATGGACCCCTTCTTTATTAGACGATAAAAATCAAACGAGGCTAATCGGTCGCTTACAATTGATACTCAATCGCTTACCACACGCTAAATGATCGTTTACAAGTTCTACACGATCACTCAGTATTACTAAACAATCGCTTACTAAATCCTTCGCGATCACTCACAAACTCCTATACGATTGCTTACAAACTATTACACGATTGCTTAGTAGTTACTATATGATCACCTATCAATTGATATACGATAAGCGACACAATGCAATGGCTTCTCCACGACAGCGTCTTCCGAACTCCCACTCTCGAGAGCTCTCCTTTCTTACTTCTGATATTCACAATTCTCCCCCCTCCCTTCCAATTTCTTCCTTCTTTTTAAACATCAACTTCTCCCAACAACCTTGACAATAATTCTTAACCGATTCAACCACTGACTTCCCCTTTTCTCTTTTATTCTTTCTCTTTTGATATTGCAACGTAACTGGAGTCCTATCATTCTCCCCCCCCCCCTCCACTTTTACCTTGTCCTCAAGGTAAAGTTCTGTTTGTCCAGCTACCTTTTTATATTCTTCTTCATTTTCTCTTGACTCACCCTCAAATGCTTATGAAGTACTCGCAGGACCTCATCCCATATCTTCATCGTACATTTCATACTAACCCTTGCCTCTGTCAGACTTGGGTTCTCTTGCAGAGTAATCTTTCGTCCCTCACGAACAAATTATATTATTAGATTTTGTCAATCGACCTCTATTTTCCCCAAAGAGTGTAGCCATTGCATCCCCAAAATCACGTCAACACCTTCCAACTCCAATGGAATGAAACTGTCACACACTCTCTAATCTCCCAGCCTTATTTCCACATTTTTGCATACTCCCTTGCCTCGTATAGCAGGTCCAGATCTTAAACTATTCCGTACCTGGTCGTGGTTGTGATGTTCAACTGTAGACGATTCGCTAGTCCTTCTGATATGAAGTTATGTGTCGATCCACAGTCTATCAATACCACTACTGGTTCTCCTTTGATATCCCTTGTGATCTTCATTGTTCATGGGTTCGTCAATCCCATAACCGAGTTCATGGGTAGTTCAACAATAGGTGAAATTTCCTCACTCAGCGTTAGCATACGCAACTCTAACGTCTTTTCTCTTGTTTCGTCTTCTTCATGCAACTCCCATTCCTCTCTGGATGCCTGCACCACAAGCAATCTCAATTCTCTAAACTCTCGCCCTTTGCATTGATGTCCAACAGTGTATTTTTCATCGCACCGGAAATAGAGCCCTTTTTTCTCTCTTCGACTGAAATTCAACATCTGTTAATCTTCTCGCCAGAATTTCTCTTCGGTTATCATTAATCGATGTTCCTCGCAAGGTGATGGTCCTCATCGGAAATGACTATCTGACCTTCTCTCCCTCTTTCGGATAATTTTCGCTTACTGATTTACTCACATTTTCAGTATTGAATTTTGAAGCGTTCGAATTTCGAAGCTTACCTCTATATGTCTGCGCTCGTCCCGCTTCGACCCGAGCATTTTCTCTGTCTTCAACACGTTGTGCCAGCGACATCATTTGCGCTAACCCGATGGGATCCCAACATTCAACTTTCGCCTTTATCCAAGGCGCAAAACCATTCATGAATGTCTCCTCAAGAACTTTGTTCGGCAGATGCGGTAATGACGCTACTTACTTATCAAACAGATTTCGATATGCCTCCACCGTCGTCTCTTGTTTAATAGCCAGGAATCTTTCACAAACCGATCCCTCTCTTAAGGATCGGAATCACACAATCATCCTTTTCTTCAAGTCTTCCCAATCTTTGAACGACTTTCTACCTTCCTTCGACCAGTACCAATCTAATGTGGCGCCGTTGAAACTCACAATTACCACCATCATCTTCTCAGATTCAGTCAACTTGTGAATTTGAAAATATCGATTTGCGCTGAATAACCACGCGTCTGGATCGCTTCTGCTAAATACCAACATTCTGGCTTTCTTGAATTTGATTCGATCGCAAGTCGCATATTCTCTGGAAGCTTTCACCGAACTATTTGCCTCGCACATATTACGAGCATTCAATCTTTCTGCCTCTTTCGTCACTTTTGCCTTTCCCTTGGCCAATTCCGTAACATAAGAAAATAGCATTTGTTGATGTTTTTTCTGACTGCAATCTCAAATTCTCTACGCTCTTTGCCAACAATGCCAAATTCTCCTCTGTGGTTGGCAATTTTTTTTATTTCGACTTTGAATCCAGAGATCTCTTGTTATAGTAATTCCAGTTCCTCCTCAAAACGTTTATGAACTATGCTTGCCCAGGTGGCTGCCCTGATACCAATTTGTGTAGAAAACTGATTCTTGAAATTTTGTATTAACGTCACAGGTTGGTACAATCTTCCTGAAAAGCAATTAAACAATGAACCCCTTTCTTTATTAAACGATAAGAATCAAACGAGACTAATCGGTCGCTTGCCACACGCTAAACGATCGTTTACAAATTCTACACGATCGCTCAGTATTACTAAACGATTGCTCACAAACTCCTATACGATCGCTTAGTAGTTACTATACGATCGCCTACCAATTGCTATACGATAAGNTTGCTCACAAACTCCTATACGATCGCTTAGTAGTTACTATACGATCGCCTACCAATTGCTATACGATAAGCAGCACACTGCGATGGTTTCTCCACGACAGCGTCTTTCAAACTCCCACTCTCGAGAGCTCTCCTTCCGGTTTCTTCCTTCTTTTTAAACCTCAACTTCTCCCAACAACCTTGACAATAATTCTTAACCGATTCAACCGCCTACTTCCCCTTTTCTCTTTTGATATTGCAATATAACTGGAGTTCTATCACTAAGGTATGCTCAAGGATTAACCTTGTTTTTTATGACCAATTTTAAAACTTAGTATTTAGTATTTTTTTTTTTTGGACATTATTTGTTAATTATATTTTAAATAGAGGAATAATACTCACAACTAAGGATGAGACGATGTCGAGAAAGGAGGAAAATTTGAAGTGACGACATCGGTCGAGAGCAATTTATGATCGTGGTTATTGTATAAGACATGACTTTAATCGAATTCCAATACTCGAATTTTATTTAATATAAGCTGTAAACTTATTTAATGGATTTGTCAGCTTTCGAATTATATTTATTCCATGAACTAGTCTATTAAATAGTGCAATTTTAAATAAAGTGACTTAATTAAAAAAATGTTAATAGGGAATCTCTGCCGGAGTCAACGATGAGAAATTAAAGGGAGAATCCCCATGGAAAATTAATAGAGAAATCCCGTAGGAAATAGGGGGACCCCATTTCGCCGACGAGAAATCCTTGCCCAAAGTGGGGATGGGAGTGAATTCTCCCTACGGGGCTAGGGACGGGGACCTTCCCCGCACTAGCCCGTTGCCAACCCTAACCCCAAGGCAATTTCTCCTTCCCCATTCATGAACCCGTCAGCCACAGGTCATCTCCATCCGCCATCGGTAGCGCAAGACCCACCACCTAGGACCCAACTGGAATCTCCCGCGAAACTAAATCATCCGTGCCCATTTTTCTCTCTCTCATAAGTCATCACTAGGCGGCTGCACCGTCATTCTTGCCATCCATTCAACATTAGTTAATTTACGAAAATGTCATTTGGCATATTACTTACCCTTATTGTAGAACTAATTAAATTTTTTATATTTTAATAAATATTTAGATTGGCCATATTAATTTTTTTCACGGAGGCTACTCGTTAAATTTTTTCAAATGCTACTGTTTCAACCTACATACCACTTTACGTATTATAAAAACCATAACTATTTTTTCTTTTGTATCTATCTATTCTTTCTTTTGTATCTATCTCCATTCCTATTTCATTCATAAAAATGACTAAGAAGATAATTTCGGTTCTTAGAGAAATCAAAGTTTTCATAAGAGAATAGAGATTAAAGATTTTCCTTATTCTGAAAGAGAATGTAGAATTTTGTCCGTTATATATTTGTATGACTTTAAGATTTAAAAATTTATTTTATGCCTCTTCATATTGTTATTTGTTAATATTTCTTTCTTATAAATATTCACTTTTTTTAAAAAAAAAAAAAATTTAGAGAATCTAGATTAATTTACATGTACTAAAACCATTTTCTTTATTATTTGTTTTCTCCCATCAATAATCTATTTTTTATTTCTTTTTATTTTCTTCAAGGGTTAAAAAATATAGTCAGTAATGGAAATCATTGAGAATATTGGAAATGACGTTAAAAAAAATAAAATCTACTTAATTGAAAATGGAAATGTTAAAATGGTGAACAGTAAGTATGCTAATGTGAATGATAAAATTGAAATTACGCTTTATTCGTCCACGATCATAAAAAAAAATGACGAATCGTTTCCTCTTCATCAATTGAAGTATAACATCGTCCAATTTTCTAATATTGAATCGTCTACAATGAAGGAGAAAATAACGGATAACAATTTTATTTAACAGTTTTTTTAAAAAAAGTTACGATGTTATTCACACTTTTTTTTTCAACTAACTACTCTATTTTTGCATATTTTATTAGGATTGTATTCTAAGTAAGATCAATGGTTAATATTAAAATGAAGAATGCAGACAATAAAACAATTATCAAATGACAGATATTTTTTTATAGAATAGAGGTATAGAAGATTTGATATATGTCTTAAATTTTTATTTTTTAACCTTTCTGACAATTAATGATTCATGTTATAGAGGCAAGCCAATTAAGTTGACATATAGAATGATTTAGCAATCAATGAAGGTTCTATTAAAAGATCTAATTATTTACAATCTAAATGTCTTTGCATTCAATTGTAAATTAGATATGTATGAAGGTGAGTTTTGGAAACCCGAACCCAACACTATGATAACAGAGAAAAGTGATCTTAGGTTTAACATTTTCTTTCATTCTATTTGTTAGGATAATTGAGCATGGTTACAACAATGACGAGCAACATCTTGATTGAACCAGACTTTAGATTTAGAAGATCTAAAAATAAAATGTGTCATTGAATGAATTTATTTGTTTGCGCACTTAAATAATTAATTATAATAATTAATTTATTAATTGTATTTATAATTTGGCATATTAGGTTCATGTTTAAATTTTAAACTTTTTTAAAAATTAAATATATTTATAAAATTGTTGTTCAAGTATTTGTAACTTTTTCAGGCCACACTAAAAATCCTAGCAAGACATAATATTTCACATACTTTTAAGTAGTTACATTCATAAACATAAGTTAAGTTTGTCACCATATTTTTTTCAACGGGCATTTTTGGACACCAAAAAGAAAAATGAAAATCAATCATCTGTTGAAACTAAGGTTGTTAGGATTTTTTTCTTGGTGTTTAACTTCTAACTTCTATTTTTTAAATTCATAATCCTTTTTTTACTAGTCAATTTTTATATATTTCTCCCTTATGATTGGTTCTAATTTTTAAATTCAATAATATGAGATAGTCTTTTGTGCCACAAGTCAGCCTCTGCTCAAATCTTGTAGGCACTTGTCATCATTTCTACTCCTCTCACAATATAAAGGTCATTGACCTTTTCACCAACCAACACAACCTCGGAATCCTTGATCACCTCAAGAACTTCCCATTTTCCTCTATATTCGCACCCAATAGAGTCTAGCATACCCGAAGATATCACATTTCTCTTGAGCAAAGGTACATGTCTCACATTTCTTTGAAGTTTGATTGATCCATCCTTTCGTTTTAAGGATACTGAACCAACCCCTTTGATCTTGCAAGCTTCATTGTTTCCCATGTACACATATTCTCCATCTACATCCTTGTAAGTATTAAAAAAAGTCTGAAAGATGTCATATGATAGGTACAATCAGAGTCAAGTACCCAGTCATGCTTCCCAAGAAGACTGATTTGGTTGGTATGGTTTATGGTGGAGGCTAAGGCATCAGAATAAAAGTAGGAACCTTCAACCACTAAAGCTTCTAGTTGTTTTCCCTTATGATCCTTCTATTTTTTATGATATTTCCGTTTCAAGCTGTAGTAGTCTCTCAGCGAGTAACCTTTTTTCTTGCAGTAGTTGCATCTCATCTTGGTGTTAGGTTTGTGCTCTTCACCGACTAGTTTTTGTTCCCCTTAGACTGATTCTGCTTGTTTTTCCCCTTGACAAACAACCCCTCTCCACTAGGCTGCTCCTTTTTTACTGACTGAAACTCTAACTCTCTAGTTCTTAATGCTGAAATAATGGCATCAGTAGTAACTAATTCTCTGCCATATTTCAAGGTATTCTCTACCTCCTTATAGGCTTCAGGTAGAGAGTTTAATAACACAAAAGCTTCATTCTCATCGCCAATTTTTCCGCCAAGGCTCTTGAACTCGGAAACTATCCTTTTGAACTCATCCAAATTATCTAAAAGAGGCTTGAGAGAATCCATCTTGAATGTGAAGAATTTCTCCCTTAGATACGTCTTGTTGAAGAGATCCTTGGTTGTAAAGAGACCTTCCAGCTTGACCCACATCTTATAGGTCGTGTCTTGATCAATCACTTGTCTCAAGATGCTATCAATGAGATTAAGAACTAGAGTCCCATATGCTGTAAGCTCCATGTCTTCCCTTTCTTGAGTTGATATAGTAGGTGGCAGAGTTGTCGGGTCCAAAAGAGCCTTGTGAGCTCTCTGTTGTCCAAAAATACTTTGATTTAGGCCAAAATCGCCATTCCCATCGAACTTCTCAATTTCATACCTGGCAACAGCCATTTATGATATGATCAAGTATCAAGTCTAGATTTCTTGAGTATCTTGATGCTCCAAGAATGTTGACCTTGATGATCTTCAAACACTTTGATACCACAAATTGTTAAGTTCACCACTCTTTATTAAGCCTAAATACTCAAGATCAACGCTAGAGAGATGAAGAAAAGGCTAAGAAATATTCTGCCAAATCCCCGATGATCAATATTCGATGCTTGACGTCTTCCTACTCGATGCTCAATGAGAATTTCCTTATTTGTCTGATGAGTATCTATTAAATCCTCGATGAAACTCGATGAAAATTGAACTAATACTCGATCTTACTCGAAGATTTTTAAACAATACTCGGTGCGACTTGAACATGAAAACGATCAACTCAAAGCTACTCGATAGCGAAGATTGATGCATGATTGAACTCGATACTCAGTTATTTAATGCAATTTGAATGGTGAATGAATGGCGTGTAATTTGCAGAAAGAAGAAAAACGTATGAACAAGAAAGATAAAGGTAAGAAGATGAAACACAGAGTTTGCGTGGTTCGGCAAGATTGCCTACATCCACGGGAAGATCCAAGTTCTTTACTAATGAAGAATGCGTACAGTTTTTGTTGTTTACAGAAAACTAGGAAAAATGATGATAACCCTCTGTTTTTGTTTTAAAGATCAGAGTATTTATAGAGTATACCAGCTGGCCATTTACATTACAAAGTTAGTTATAAACAAATAAAAAATTGAGGTATTTGAGTCAGAGCTTCTTCAAATTGGTATCAGAGCAAAAATCTCTTCTACATAAATCATTTTTCAAATATTATTTTGATATATAAAGTATCTTACTAGTATTTTGAAAAATTATTGAAAAAACTTGATTTCCAGAGCTATGACAACTTTAGAAGGTCAATATGTTGGTAGACCTTCATTCTTTGGTGTAACAAACATTATGATGTCTGGAAGAATAAAATGAAAACATTTATGTTTACCATTAACTTTAACATTGTATATGTTTGTGAGCATGATTTGTCAAAATTGCAATTGAATAATGAGTTGCTCACTTTTAATGCCAAATCTATGAATATTATATATTGGGCATTTGATAGAAAAATATGTGACAGAATCTTACCGTGTGATTATGCATATGATATTTTGAATTTTCTTAATAATATGTATAGCTTTTTTTTTGTGGAGTTAAAAGTTATATTAGACCAAATTATTTTAAATTAAAAAATGCTTCTGACAAGAATTTCTTGAATAGAAATAATGTACAAAATCAATTAGTTAAAAAAAGAAAAAATTGCCTAGTGTTACTTGTTACTCTTGTAGCAAAGTTGATCATAATTTTGATACTTGTTATTTGTCAAAAATGAACGTTAGTAATTTAATATTAGAGCTAATTTAAACGGGTTTCAAAAGTTTTACTCATTAACAATGAAGGACCCAAAAAATTGATACCAAAATTTTTTGATTGAACTTTGTAGGAGTGATTCAAGAAGTAATTGTTGCTTGGACTTTAATGAGTAATTCAAATTGAAGCAACTAGAATGACTTGCTTGAATCTAAGAAAAGAAAAAGTGCATATTTGGTATTTTTTTTTTTTTTGAATTATTGAGATAATTATTCATTTGGTATCTTTATGAAAATTATATCTCTTGGAGGGTCTTGGATAGTTAGGTTTTGAAATCTTGTGAAATACATTGATTATTGGTTTTAATGTCATGAGAAATGAATGTATATTTATGTATTTGACATCTATCTTTATTACTTAATTTATGGCTTTTTGTCAATTAAATATTTGCTCTATGCTTGTGTTTTTTTTTCCTTGAAAATTTTAAGGAAAAAGACATTGAGTATTGTAAAAAAAAATTGTTGCTTTGATGATTAAGATATGTTGTTCATTTTTTGGTTGAAATGTATTAAATTTGTGTTAGATGCTTTTTGGCATAAGTTATTGCATCTTTCATGAAAATAAATGCTATGTTTTGATGATTAATTTTCTAATAGATTTGTTACCTATATGAAGTATGTCTTGTTGAGGGAAAAATATTTGGGGATATTGTTGGTTATAGGTTAAAAAGAATGTGCTTTGTAATGTTGTTTGAAAAAGTTGTTAAATTCTTTTTCATAGGAGTATTTATGGAATTGATTATCTTTCTTGTTCCCCATTAACATTTTGCTTAAAATTGGTAAAATTCTTGCTTGTGTTGTTACCATGTTTATATTGATTTGTTAATTTGATCTTGCTATTATTTGATAGTCATTATTTGTTCTTCAACAATTGTTTTTCTAATATTTGATCTATTGGTATCTCAATTGGTTGATTTTTTTTTTTACTTAGAATGATTTTATCTCCTTGGTGAATTGATATCTCTCATTAAAAGGAGAATGCTTGTTTTTTAGAGGGAGTTATATACTTCTATAGATGAATTTCATGTTTGAATGAAATTGATTCTCATATTCCTATATTGTTTTGTATCCATCTTATGCATATTGTTTATTCTTTTAGGGGGAGTAATTATCTTTGGAGTTAATTTTAGTTGAAAAATTATTTGATATTTCTACCATCAGGTTGAATTATGCTAAATGTCTTTTTGTCCCTTATTAAGGGGTATGCTCAATTGATTTCAAAAGGGGAGAAATTTGTTAAATTGGTCTTAAAATTTATATCATGCCTCTTGAATTTACATTGTTGTTACTTGAAGGCATGTTGATAGGAGAAGAAATGAAAAATTATGTGTTCATGATTTTAGGAGAAACTTTCATGTCTTTATGGTACTTTTCTTAATTGTCCTTTTTTTTTTTTTATTGATTTCAAAATGGGAAGAGATATTAAAAATGATGAAAGCATGTTCTTATTGAATATATTTTTTGTGTTCAAGTGAATTGAAATTATATGGGTGTTAGTTGTGATTCTTCATATTTTATATCACCCCTTTGGATTTTATTTTTCTTGTGTTGTTTGCCATCATAAAAAATGGGAGATTGTTGGTTTTTTCTACCCTTAATCTCAAATTAATTAATTTTAATTAATTAATTAATTAATTAATATTTTGATGATAACAAGTCTGAATTTATTTACTAACAATTTTAGTGTTTTGAATGGCTTATTGCCTAGAGCTCATAATAAAGATTTTAATGCAATATGTTTCACTCAAATCAGAGCTCAAATGAAAAAGATATAGCCAAAGCAAGTTACCGATGAAGTGGCAAATTTTTTTAATCAAAGTGGACCAGTTGAAAGGTGTCACTTAGAGCATAGAAGAAATTAATGACACATGACGGGCTTTCGATTTTGGAGTGGTTTTATTGGAGCATAGAAGAAATTAATGACACATGGTGGACTTTCGATTTTGGAGTGGTTTTTTTAAAAAAATGAATTTAATATTATTTTATGTTTGCGTCTAGCAACTAGTTTTGGACAAACGGTGAGTTTTTGTTTTTTTGTTCGATTTTAAAAGGAAAAATAATTTCATATTATTTTTTTTTATGTCTAATAGCTAGGTGATTCGAAAAGAAAAAATGTAACGACCTAAGTTTTTATTATGTTTTCCAAGATGTCACTATGTGCATGCATGGGCTTGACAAAAAATTTATCGAGGAAAAATTAAGTAAAAGAAATAAAACTTTTATTTCATTAAATTAAACTCAAATAATAAAACTTCTGGAAAAAAGACATCGTTCAGGGTACCCCTAACTCAAATTTAGAATAAATAACAATTAACAAATTAACAAATGAATAAATGAAAAAGAAAAACCATGAATTTTGACATGTAGTACTCCTAAACCAGATCCTATCAATTGAGACTTAAGTGCATAAGCAATAACATGTCCAAATGGTCGGGTCACGGGTCCCTCTTGTCATTCGTCGGTCTATCTTTACCTTTACCTGAAAAATATGAAAGGAAAATGATGAGTATATAAATATACTTAGCAAGCGACCCACTACAGACCCACTAGGTGGACTGTTAGGCTTCCTATCGGAGCTAGGTGTACACTAAGCATCGTAGGCATAGGCATAAGGGGCAAACCCCATACTTTCATAAGTAGTGGCCTCAAAGGGTCATAATCATAGGCATAAGGCGTGAACACGAAGGCTCACAACATACGAGGTGCATGACCCATTAGGAATACTAACAGTCACTGTCAATCTGACATAGTCATAAGTATAATGTCACAATTTTGAAATCATGCCTATAAAGACAAACAATCTCAAACTACATCCAGTCAAATACCACAACATTCACGTACAATACAACATAAGCATAAGTCATAGAGTTATTTCATGCTCAAAAGATTTCAAAACAGTCTCTCATTCTATCTGTCAATCACACATGCACAATATCAAGATTCTCATAGTATAACCATAAGCTTCTATAATACCAACTAACCAGCAAATATGGCCTAACATTATAAGCCAACATAGAGGCCAATACTTAACAGAGGGCGAACCGACAGTAAGCAACTTATCAAATTAGCCCTTAACTCAAATAGACAACAACTTAAACCTTCACCTCCACCTCTAAAACCACAACATCCAAAATTAACACCAAATCCAATGGCAATTAAGATCCATCAAAACCTATACCTATGATCAACACAACTTAACCAAAAGTACACGAAACCATCCAAGATCCTCGCCGAAGCTGCTGGACAGTGATGAGAACGCCTCCCAAACTCCAATTTAACCTTAAAAAAATGATGTTATGGGTAGGTTAAATATTGGCTAACACCTAAACCAATCTCCGTGGGAAATTAAAAACACCCCCAAAACTTACCCAAACCTATCAAGGTGATGAAGGGTTCCGAGGTCTAAGGCGTGGTTGGGCGAACGATGCAGATGGATTAGTGGCTGGAGTCAATGGCCAGCCTGATCCTCGCGCGGTTAGGAGAAGAAGAAAAATTGAGGCAAATGAGAAGAAGAGAAAAAGAAGTTGGTTTTTTTCACAACTGGTTTTGAGGTTAAGACAACCTCAGTTTCTCTGGTGTCAACTACGCTAGCTAAGATACTCCAGGTACTTTGTTTAAGCAACCTCTTGGCCCTCATCGCTAAAATCACATTCGGCAAGATCACAGTCCCTACCCCTTTGAACTTAAAACTAGCTTCTCTATGAGGATTAAAAGACACCTTCTTCCGAGAACATTCTATACTGGCATGATTGGCAGCCAACCAATTCATGCCTAGAATCACATCAAAGTCCTGCATGTCTAACACAATTAAAATTACATCAAGGGTGCAGTCTACTATTTCTAACTTATATGCTTTTATCTTTTCGTTTGCTATCATAATTTCTCCTGATAGAGTAGACACCGATAAAACATAACCCAATGGCTCTAAAGCTAGCATAACATGCTTTACAAACAATGACGAGATGGAAGAATGAGACGATCTATAGTCAAATAACACTAAAGCATAGTGCCCCAAGATTGGGAGCGTACTTGTCACTACTGTTCTAGACTGCTCGGTCTCTCGACGGTTGGTGGCATAGACCCAACCATGTTATTGTTGTCGGTTTGAACTACCCTAATAAGAATTTGGGAGTTGACCCCCCACACTTCTAGAACCACTTTTGAAGTTGACTGGAGTCGACGACCAACCTGATCCTCGCGTGGCTGGGAGAAGAAGAAAAATCGGGGGCGGGGATGGGGGGGGGGGGGGGGAGGGCGGCTGCCCAAAGGAGAATAAGAGAAAAAGAAGTTGGTTTTCTTTTTTTACTTGCACACATACCGAGGGGATAAAGAGGCATATTTAAATGTTCTCCTCCCTTTCTAACCCAAAATCCCAAAATAACAGCAAACAATTTATAGACAATTATTTTCTCTCTTTTTTTTTCTTGGGCATCACAAAAAATCTCCACCATTGATTTTTCTTTTTCAGATCTAAATACCAAAATTGAATTTGGTTTTTTTACCTTTTCCCTCTTTTTCTAAACATTTCATATTCTCCATTTTCTTTAATAACAATTTCACATATTTTTACAATCCTCCATAAGTCATTAAGCCTCAATTGTTGCTCTCTCCAAGCTTTTATTTTATTATTTTTCATCTTCTTCTGGAGAGAGATATTCTATGTTGTAAGGATTGATTTGTCGTGTGCTATAACTTGTAAATTCACTGTGGCGAGAGAGTTGTAAACGTGCTCTTTATTTTTTTTTTCAATTTTCTGTAAGGGTTGTTCTTGATTCTAGAAAAAGAGTTGTTGTAACGGTTGATCCTCAACTGTGGAAAGAATCTGGTTTGTTTTTACACTAAAAAATAGAACGTCTCAAAAACTTCTAAGCCATGGAAAGAGTAAAAAACTTTTAGTGAAGTACCCATGAAGATCTTGGGAGTGGATGTAGGTCGATTGTACTGAACTACTATAAAATTCTCAGTATTAATTTCTCTATTTCTCTCATACTTTAATTTTGCAATTAATTTATTAATAGATTTCATTGCATAGAATTAATTGCTACAATTTGTTCTTCAATTTATTTATGTCAATTTATTGATATTTTTGAAGTGAAAGTATTCATATGAAATTCTTGTTTGAATCTCTTATTAGCTAAAAATATATTAATTTGCTTAATTGGGCCCACATTAGTAAAAAGTTTTCATTAATTTTAATAAACCTTATTCATCCCTATAGAGTTACCATACTGATCCTATAAAACCAGCCACTACCCGTACACTTGGGAGTCCACTCATTGTGACCTAATAACTACCCACTCTTTTAAATAACTACCTTGGCCATGCCCACTAACAACTAATCACCCATATCTCGGGGGCTTACTTTTTCTCTTCGACAACTTGGTAACTACCCACTAATGAGTAACCACCCATTCATCCGCAGTTCTCGGGTTAACCACCCACAACCTAGGGAATAACCTTTCACGATTTAGTTGACTGCCCAACTAAAGATAACTATCCATGATCTTTGAATAGCCTCTCATGATCATGGATAACTATCAATTAGTGTCTCCAATCTTGCCAACCTCCCAGCTCATGATCCATGTCACTTGCCACTAACCTCCAAGTGTCCCTTTTGGTGTAGTTTGGGCAAACACACTTAATAACAACTTCTTATTAGTGTTTCACAAAATGGTCGTCATGTGTCATGCATACAACTTACTAAGCTCTGTCTGTGATGGTAAGCACTAACCCTTGTCCCAGATCAAGCTTAACTCCCACCAAAAGCACACTTGACTGCTTGTGCTAGGTTGACACAAAGGTTGCATCTCCTACGCACATTGAGTGCACGTTGCCTTGCTCCCACGCACATCTGTGACACTACGTGTGTCTACTAGACGTTGTGTGCACCCAATGTCCACTTGCCTGTGGAATGGTGCCTCTACCCATCTTGCATGTGCATGCGTGCGTGTGAACGTGCGCCTATATGCCTGTAAGGGCTTGCAAGTTAGTGTTGTGTGCCTGCCTGTGTCGCGTGCCTTGCTCTTCATCCATGTGCTGCTCATGCACATGCTTAGGCTCAGTTGGTGCAAGTTCTATGATTCACAAGGATCAAGGTCCTAACATCTATCCTGAGCCTCTTTCCTACATGTCTTGCGTCCATTTGAGAGGAGAAACTTTTATGGCTTTATCCTCCAACTTTTACTTCCTTTATTGTTCTTTCTCCTAAGTTCAAAATTATCCATAACATAAATACAATGAAAAGGTTAGAGACACTCTAAAATTTAGAAATCTATTACCTGAGCCAACTTTAAGCATAACTACGAGCTAACAAGACACTTATTAACATTAAATTAGATCGGTAGTTCAATCCAACGTCTCCCTAAACTAGTTTGAACCATAATTAAGACATATAACATCGCCGTAGAGGTAAGAGGTTTGAATCTCAACTTCCTCGACTTAAATTATATTTAAAAAAAACAACCAAATTGAAAACTCTCACGTGGTAGTTAAGAAAATAGAGCCCATTTGGCATTGGCAAGTGGCAACAAAGGGCGAGCGAGTTAATCTCATCTTCCTCTCTTCACACTCCCCGCCTCATTGGTTTCATCGTCGTTCCCTTTCTCACTCGCCACCTCCATCTTCTCCGACGGAGATTCCTAAGCTCTCTCTTCTCTTCCTTCACAACAACCCCCTTCATTTCCCTCCGCCTGAACCAGATTCGCTTCTTCCCAGCTGATACCCAATGGCTTCCTCGCTGGCTTCAGCTTCAGCACCTTCTGCAGTCGCCAAACCTCCCTGCACTTCTCTGCCTCGCCGCGGTTTCAACTTCAAGACCTCTCATTGTGCTCTCTCTTTTCGGCTACCCCACAAGCCTAAACTCCGAATCTTCACCAGGGTATGCGCCAATTCATCCTAATTCTGCTCATTTTATGTGTTCCGATTCTGATTTACGATTCTCCTGCACTGTAATTATTTGGGTTGCTTTTGAATTCGTTGGTGGGGTTAAATGTGTACTTGTTCTGCCAATTGGTTTCTTGATTTGGAAGAGAAACTGGAATACTGTGTTTGGAGGGTTCTCTTAAATGGAATTCTTGGACTGTTTTATTGTTGTATAGAAGTTTGAAAGCGATTTGAAGAGTGAAAGAGACATAGATTTGGTGTAAATTGGATATAAATAGCATATAATTCAGGGGGTTATGTTATTGGAAACGTATACAAAGCCAACTCCTCCAACTTTTATAATGGTTTGTAGTTTGAGAGAGAAGCCATCAGAAGCTCCCAAGTGAATAAATGTTGTAGGGTCTGGTACGCGTAAATTGACCCGGACACTCATGGATATAAAAAGAAAAGTTTTTGGAGCATTTTGTACTTCCTTTTCTTTCACAAATGGCCATGCTTCAGTGAAGTGTATTTCATCTCTGTCAATTGTCTATCAGGTTCAAAGTCCATCTCTGTCACAGCTTTTTAGGTAGAACAACCAATAAACTTACACTAGATAGTAAATGGCTCTTTTGGTGGCCTTAAGATTCGTTACTCAATTTACTTGAGATTCACTATTATTTATTTTGAGTTCTGTCAGTGCTAATTATTGTATTGAACTATACCGCTTCAGCTTAAAATTTATTTTCCATGCCATGCTGTTAACCCTCTCATGATTAAAGCATGTGACATATATAAGCATTATGATGCAGGGTGTGCAGTCTGTTCGTAAGCATTCAACTCTCGTTCAGGCACAATTGAATGAGGTATGTATGCTTACTTCAAATTCTTATTGTAAAATGATTTTATTTTGTTGAAGTATTCACTCCTTCCTAACGTGCTGTTCTTGAAGTCGTCTGTTTCACTGAAGGAACCTGTTGATGTACCTACTGCTGCTAAGGCTACATCTGGATCTGATGTTTTGGCATCGGATGGAGGTGCCAAACCATCGAGTGATCAAGCTTCTAAAATTTTGGCAACAGAAGAGTCAATCTCTGAGTTCATTACTCAAGTTTCAAGCCTTGTCAAGTTAGCTAGCTCAATCTGTGAACTTTTCCTCTAAAGTAACCTACATATTGATATGGTACATCATTATTTTTTTACCCGCTTGCAGACTGGTTGATTCCAGAGATATTGTAGAGTTGCAATTGAAACAGCTCGACTGTGAAGTGGTAATCCGAAAAAAGGAGGCCTTACCACAGCCACCGCCTCCTGCTACCGTTCCTATGATGTATGCACCCCCACCTTCAGTAGCACAGTCAGCTTCTCCCCCTATGCCTGCTGCACTACCAGCGCATACTTCTCCTGTTTCAAGCCCACCATCTTCACCTCCTGCTGCCAAGTCGGCCAAGTCCTCCCTTCCACCTCTTAAATGTCCTATGGCAGGCACATTCTACCGTAGTCCAGGACCTGGAGAACCACCATTTGTGAAGGTAAATTTCTGTAGCAAATAGGATTTCATAAATCAATTTATTGGCATGGCTCTGCTGCAACATCTTATTTTATCGTAAATCTGTTCTTGGGGGCTTATTTGCGGAATTCCTCCAATAGGTTGGAGATAAAGTTCAGAAGGGACAAATCTTATGCATCATTGAGGCCATGAAATTAATGAACGAAATAGAAGTAAGATTTCCCCTCTTCATCCATTTAAATCTTATGAATGTGAAAAGTTATTTTTGAATATTACCGTTGATAGAATTGATCCATATTCTACCACTGCTTGCTATCTTATTGTCTTCCTTCAGTTTTATGCCCTGTTCCCCGTTTGATTTGCTATCAGTATATTCTATATGGTATTGTCTATTGATTGGAGAATATATTCCAAACAATATTTGATTCACATAAATTGCAAATTTTATATTCACCTGATCATGGGTGAAACAAGCACTGTTTCTCCTCTGTGGTAAACATTCACCTGCCTTGTTATGTTTCAAAGAATGTTGATGTGACTGAATACAGGGAAAAGAGAGCAGTAATCCATCGATTATGAGTTAACATTCATTCAAACAATATATAGGGAACGGAATTAGATCTGACCATTTTAATTTGCTTCTTATTCTTCCATGAGAACAATTTTCCCCTACAAGAGATATATGTGAATCAGTAGTAAATCTCCTATTAGTCCTGCCCACAACTAATATTTGGTTCTTTGATCATTTCTAGTTGTTCCATTTATTGATCAACAAATTTTCATACGACAATGTATAAACAACTACAAAGAAAACTTACACAAAAAAAAACTCAAGGACAAACAATTGAACATATAGAACAGATCTTATTCAAGTAAGATAATAGCATCAAGAAGAAACCCTGAAGTGAATATAGCTTCCCACACCTGGTCCCAATCCTCTCTATCTTAAAAAATTGTTAGTTTCTTTCCTTCCTAATATCCCAAAATGTAGCATTAATGGCTGCAATCCAAACAAATCCTAGCTTTATGATTCATATCCAAACCATAAAGCATCTGGTCCAAGGACCTAACATCATCCGCATGGGAGCACCGAGAAACACCAAAAGAATTAAGTAGGGTAATCTGCAATTTTTAGCTAACCTATAACCAGAAAAATAAATCCTCCTTATTTTTTAAAGCATACATAACCAACAATAGTGAGACAGGACAAAGCAATGTTGGGGGGCGGCTTGTGAAATCACATCAGTTGTGCTTAATCCATTAAACAAAGGTCCTCACAGATAAGTTGATTTTGGGACTTGAAATATAGTTGGAAACACCATTTTGACCTTTATAGATAACATCAGTTAACTCTGAATATAAATAATTAATCATTAACAAATTATGGGAAAGGAATTATTATTGGTGAGAAAAGTGTGTAGATAGAAGGAGTTGACGTGAGAGAGTGTTAAATCACCACTAAACTCAAAAAACTTAAGCCGATGAGTCCTAGTAAATTTAATTATATTAATACTTCAACACTCTCTCTCAGAAATATGAATAGGGTCCAACAAGTGAAAATCTTTTTCTTCTTTTTCCTTTTTCCATTTTTAATGGATAACCAAGCTTTCATTGAGGGAAAAAAAAGGAAAGAAAGATTACGAGGGCATACAGAAAAGAGAGCCCACAAAAGATAGAGGTAACTTAATTGGGAAAAAAATGTTGCAGAGGTGCGAACATAGGACTTCTTGTTTTGATACCATGTCAAATCACCGCTAAAATTAAAGGCAAATTTATGGATTATAGTAAATTTAATTATAACACTTCAAGAGGAAATGTGGAAAAAATTAGGAAGAAAGTAGTTTACGTTAGAGTGGAAGTTCAGTAGGTTTTATTGGATTTTTTGTAATATTTTCAAGGAAGAAATTGTAAAACATTATAGAAGTTACCTTATCTATGAAGTGTACGCTACAATATAACATATAAAAAGAGGAAACAATTTGCCCACAATGAAGAGATACATTTGACCATGGAAACTTATCTTTACTTTGGTCAATTAAACTTGAAAACAATTTTATTGATTCTGGTTTTGAAATAGCATCTCCATGTATAATGTCTCGTTGCCAGCTACTACTCAGATTCTGGTTTTGAATTCCTAGAATGTTGTTATCGAGCCACTCTTAAAGTTAATACAGAGGTGCATCTCCATGTATAATGTCTCGTTGCCAGCTACTACTCAGATCACTAGTTTCAGTCAACATTTGGCTAACGTCTGCCCTTAAAATTAATTCAGGCTGATCAATCAGGGACCATAGTCGAGGTTCTTGCAGAGGATGCGAAGCCCGTCAGCGTTGACACGGTAAGTAGTTCAAACCTTTACAGTTATTGTAATGAATAGCTTAACTCTATATTTCTTTTCCATGGATTTATGGACTTGGTACGTACTGTCTTCTGGTTTCTTCGCAGCCTTTGTTTGTCATTCAACCTTAAACGAATTCTGTTTCGATTACACGTGACAAGTTAAGCAGATGTGATTAAGCTGAGTATGGGAAGCAAATTGAGTTTCCAAGGTTGTGGGTTAGTTATGGTAGTGTCTTTTTTATCCCATTTTCTTTCTTTTTCCTTTTTAATTGAGTGTAGTCAGAGAGAGATTGTGTTGATAAATGTCAATTCCTTTTTCCAGTTTTTGTGGGAACTTTCAACTTTCTTTGTGATATCTGATATATATCTATTTTTTATCCTTTAATAAACTGCTTATTTGGTGCCTTCTTTGACTTGATGAAATGAAAGGCAGTTCATCAATCATTGAATGGTAAGTAAACAATCTATTTCATGATCCCTAATTGTAATCACACAAATTGAAGGTCTCCATCTAGTATTTGTCTGAGGTTCTCAAAAATTACCATTTGTCTGAGAAATTTGATTTGTAGATTTCACAATTTGAATTTTGGCCTCAATAGTGAACAAAAATAGTTCGATCGATGCAAGCTTTAAGTGGGTAGGCATGCTAGAGAACCTCTTAGCGGTTGGACTAGCATGATAATTTGGGTGAAGAATGTAATTTTGCAATGCACAAGATGATTACTTCAACATCAATATGTTTAGCACATGATTTTAACAAATAAATGTAAATGCATTAGGTCCGTCAGAACCCTACAAGGAAATCTAAATTCAAAGCCCCTGAAAACTTCAATTTTCAAGACTTTGAAAACTATTCATTCCATTGTTTCAAAAGGCAATCCATCATCCTGAAAAACTATCCATTATAAAGTTAAATAACAAATTTAGTCTCGAAAGTTAAATTTTAGTTCTATGATTTTAAAAGTCAGAATTTCATCCTTACATTTTGATAAAACTCCATTGGTGAATTCTAACTTTTAGATCAATAGGTTAAATTCTCACTTTATCCAAATTATAGGAACTAAATTTGTAATTTAACCAATTATAAGAAGTAATCAACAGAAAAATAGCGCAGGGCTGTAAAGCATGTGTATCTGGTATTTATAATTTGCCTAAACAAGGGTAACTTCTTGTCTGTCATTTAACCCTCGATAGAATTTATCAACCAAAAAAAGGGGAAACATTCCATTGGAACAACGCTCACAAAAAGGAACTTTTACCTTCACCCTCTTCTAATCTAATCTAACCTAATCTTGATCACTGTATGTTTCCACAACAGCTTCTATGCATAATAATCTTCTGAACTCTGAAGCCTACGATTCCATCGCCTTCATAAGAAATGCCGTCTCTAAAGCTGATTCTTTACAGTGCAAATACCTGTTTTCCTCCACTATGTCTGTTGTTAAATTGAGAATTACTGGACGTTTTGGATCATAAATACTATAATCGCGCACTCGAGCAATCCATTTTGCAGCTTCCCACACCCCAAATCTGTACAACACAAACACGAAGATTGAACATCACATAATGACTGGACTATGAACAATACAACTGGATGAGTATATGATACAATCGGTAAAGAAAAATGAATACAAGCTGAAATATTATATCTCAAAGTAAGTTAAATTCTAATACAACTAATTCAGTCAGCTGCAATATCCTGAACATTGATGCAAACCAATTTTTTTAAAACTTGTTAGTTTTTAAAAATATAGTTACAAACTAACACATTTCAGTGCAATTTAAAGATCCAAGTACGATGTCATAAAATAAATTATATTTCTCAATTGAGCAAATAAATTACATATTTGTTGGAAATTGGAACCTAAAGTGGGGATCAAGTGCCTTCATATTTTCTATTTGAGAACGTGTGGCCATTGGGTCTTTTTACTTCATCCTTGGGAAATGGTGGCAGCAGATCGAGATTAGGCTTTTATTCATTTCTTTCTTCCTTCTATGATATTTCAATGTTCGTTAAAGAATTATCAGTTTTTCCTCATAAATGTGTCCCCTACGTGCCAAAAGTTTTAATGAACTAATAACTAATAAAATAATTGGATATTCCAAATTACATGTTCCCAAGCATTTTACTCGATAAAGTATCTCCAAACTTGTTTATGGATGTGCAATTATATGAACTTTGACTAGCAGAGAAAAAGACAAGTACCGGGTATTAAAAGACGAGGTTATCAAAACAGCAGGGTAAGCAACATCCTTCTGTATGTTATCATAGGGAGAGTATCTGCGTATTGCATGAAAGTCATCTACATTCCCAGGGTATCCAAATTCTTCATAGTCAGCAGGAGTTAGTGGTATAATGGGATGAAGGAGTGTGTTTATTGGATCTAGAAATGGAACCTGAAACAAAATGGACGATTTAGTGAAACAAAGTGAAATAGAACTAAATTTAGCCATACTCTCCTGAGTTCTGAAGGAAAGTTCTTTTAAAACAAGCAGAGGAAGCAGGAAGAAGAAAACAATTTGATCATAGTAAAATTATAAAGTCCTATAAAAGGGAATCCTCCTTCCATCCAACTCCATAAGTAACATAAAGTGCAACAAGTGTGCCAAAATAATGCAAAAGATAGAAGCATACTTTCAAAATAGCAGCTCGAAATAATTCCGGGCATTGATTGATGGCAGAAGCAACCAAAAGTCCTCCAGCACTATAGCCCCAACCAGCAAGCTTCTCCTCATTTACAATCTTTCTTTCGGCGAGGAATTTAGCACATGAAATATAATCTTGCACTGAATTGAACTTCTTTAAACGCCTACCATCTTGATGCCACTTCTTACCCCCTCCACCTCCACCTCTGGAAGCAAAGCATTTACTTATATGTCAGAGCCAAACAAAAGGAAATGAGATGCCAAATTTGGGATACAGAAGTTTGTTATGGAATCTAAAATAAGTTATATAACTTTCATATGATAATTAAAATAATTTCCACATGCAAATCAATAAAAAGTTCCTTCAAGCCATGGAGGCATTCAGAGTTACGGGAAGTGTAAATGCTTACAAACCTAACATCAGCATATGCAATGACCCAACCACGATCGAGAAGGCTTTTTAACTCGCTCCGCCACCGTTTGTCAAGTAGCTCACCATAAGCTCCATGTACATTAAGTAATCCAGGGTTTTCATTTTCTTTCTTACACTTGTAAGAGTATACGATGGTTAAAGGAATCAAAACTCCATCATCTGATGAGACATTGAAGTGTTCACAAGCATAATATTCAGAAAGGCTGTTCCACATCTGATCATCATCAAAGTTGGCTTCATCCACAGAGTTCTCCAATGCATTAGAAACTTTTCCCGATCCTCCCGCAGAGGAAGCTGTTCCATATAGAATTCGTGTTCTTTCATGAAGAATGCTTTGCTGTTGAATGATATTCCATTTTCCGTCTGATAGGTTATAATCAACTACAGCATCAGGCATCTGTTTGAAATAAAAAAAACCATTAATGGACAGCAAAGGATCAGACAGACATCTGTTCTGAAGTCTTAAATAGGTTAAGTTCTTAGAATCATGACATTCAAAAGTTTACGGTTCTAAGCCAACGCCAATGCTAACAAGGGTAATAGCTCAACAAAATAGAGAGAAACCTAGATTTACAATTACAAAGCAAGTTGAGAAGCAAAGTAGACAACCTTACAGAGTTAAGAAGGTATGAAAACCCCGAAAGTCACAACAGAGGGAACCACTTTTTGGAGATTTATGGAAAAAAATCATTAATCCAGAAATATTGAATTACAAAAGAAGGGGTGTTAATCCATTATAGCTAAAGATAGACAATAGACCATAATAGAAGACTGTACAATGATGTTTGTGCCAAGTTTTGCTGGAACATTACAAATAGAATAACACTCATATCCTTGGTATAAATTACTTGGATTCAAACACTTATGGCTTGATAAAACATACTTAGAGAGGGTTACTCCACCCTAGCTACAAGTTTCACATGTACTTATTACTTTTAAATTGTAAACGAGAAGATAGTAATAGTTATTTCTTTAATAGATAAGGTTCCGTTTGATGACCAATTTGATTTTGTTTTCTGTTTTTTAAAGTTATTGCTTGCTTCCACATAATTTTTCAGTAATTTTCACTTTTCTTAAAAACATATTTGAATTCTAAGCCATATTTTAAAAACAAACTCAAGTTTTTTAAAAACTACTTTTTCTTAGTTTTCAAATTTTGACTTGGTTTTTTTAAATGGTTATAAAATTATGCCCAAGAAATCGTGTTAGTTTAGTTCATATTACTAATTCCAATAACAAGGAGTTTGTAAGACCCCTAGTATAGAAATAGTAGGACTATTAGGAGAATATTAGTAATGGTATCATGGGTATAAGGGTACTTAGATGGGAAGTTAGTTAGTGAATATTGCTATAAATAGAAGGAGTAGGAGTGGTAGGAAGGGATGAAGAATTTGATGGGAATTTCCTTTGGAGAATTGAAGGAGAGAGTAGCCCTCTTGAAAGACTATGGTATATTGTAGTTTCATTATTGATATTGCAACATAAATCTATCTTTCACAGTTCTTATTTCTTTTTGTTTTCTCGAGGATTTCCTTGTTAAGTGGTCTCCTATCAGAATTCTAGTTTTAAAAATAAATAGAAAGTAAAGTGCCCTCCAAACACTACATAAGATATGATAATGGACATAACTTTGAACATTAAAAGCAATCAACAACTCATATTCATCAAATTTTGTGCCACAACCACCGTACAGTTATAGGCAACAGTATGTGCAAACACAATCTTAAGAATAAACAACCAGCAGACATTCACATACCACAGGCGATGAAATAGTAAATCGCATTGTTGATGAATAGAAGTCATAATTTGGTCCTGAGGAAATCTGAGATACATGCTTAGGAAGGGGCAGAAATTGTAGTTCAAGTTCTTTGAGATTGATTGGTCCCTGGCACATTGAAAGTGACAGATGAAGGAATAAGTAATGGTAGCCAAGGGCCTGCTTAGTTATATGGTAACTATAGCTACTTATTGTATGCAACAAGAGCCATCAATAGTCCTAGTCCTACAATTCCAGAAAACAGACCTTTCCACCAACAGGCAAGGGTAGACGAACAGCACAGAGTCTAAATTTCCCGCCTCCCCTAAGTATAAGCACCAAATGCATATGACTGAAATCAACATCCACGATCACCAAGTCGGGGTCATCAACAAATACATGCTGCAGCACATCAGAAAATTGGTTGCTTAAGAAAATGTTTTGGACTAAGAATTGCCAAGACAGAGAAAAAAAAAACCCACGTTCATAGAAATGTTGAAGTTTTTGAATCATTCAGAGTAACAAGATCAACAAGGACAAGTAGTCCCAATGAACAAAACCAACCTCCCATGTTCTTGGAATGGAGTCAACCTTAAGAGGGCTTCGAAGAAGATAATGAGAATCTACAGGTTCATGACCTTTACTAGCATCCGTAAACAAATAAAGATCTCCTAGATGATGTTCCACTATGCAATGGGCCAATCCTTCACACTCCCAAATTAGCTTCATACCCGATACTGGATCAGCAGCATTAATCAGAAAGACCTGTAATGTGGGTTCATAATAAAAATATAATCTCAACTGGCATAAGTACCAAGTAAGAAGTTCTTCAGCTGCCATACATACCTTGGAAGATGTAGGAGAGAACCGATTAACAGTCACAAAGCGAAAATCTTTTGTGTGTCTTATATAAACATGAACATCGTCATCTGGTTCTTCCAGAAGCAAAATATCTTCATCAGTTGATCCAATCAAGCTACAATACAATCTAAAAACAAGAACGAGCACGTTCCATCTCACGTTTACAACCATAGTCAACATGGAAGGAAAAAGAAAACACTAATAAGGAGGAACTGTGCAGAGAAACTAATTTACCAACCTACATGGTCTTTTATTTTGATCAGTGACAACATAGAGCAATGCCTGACCACCTTTGGCCCATGCCAAATTAGAAACTCGATCCACTTGAGGTTTACTACATAAAGAACCAGAACTCAAATTCTTTACAGATAATCTGAAGTAGTCATTGTCCTTGTCATACATAGAGTATGCAAGAAAGCGATGATCTGGAGACACTTCTGATAGTTCCTCATACGCATAACCTATCATAATAATTAAGAAGATGAGATTTAACATGTTCCAAATACAAAGGGAGGAGTACAAGATAGCCATGCGTAATCAAGAATCAGAACTACAAGCTCTTTTTCTTGCAGAGGATTGCTTCACTTCATATTATGAGATAAATTTTTTTTAACAAGCTGCAGTAAGAAATAGAATTCTCTCATTCCCCATTAACTAGCCTAATAATAAGTTGGAGATATAAGATTACTTTGGAAGCAAGTGTCTTTCAGTGAACAGACTCCTTCCATATACACCGTTCAGAGAACTTTTAAGTGATAAAAAAAAAAAGGATTGAAAAGTAGTCTTAATGGATAAAGCCCTTCACAAGTCTATCATGAATTCATTCTAAATTTCTAACAATAATAATCCTGAATCCCCACAAAAGAACATTTTTAACCAAATGAAAAAAGAGTAGTGCCAGACAAAAAGTAAGCAACCTCCAAATCTCTCAGCTTCTTGATTATAGTCAATCAACTTCTGCTCGATTTTCTTGCCAGAAACATAATCGAATCCAGCAGAAGGAGATTTATTGGAAATAAACTCTTCATGTAAGCTCGCTAATCTGCGGCAGAGAACAGGATATTGCTTTCCTTCTTCAACTCTTCGATAATACAACCTGCGGCGATTGACATTCGCCTTCAAAGAGATGAACAGTAGTTGAGGTAAAGATATCGATTCCTATCGGCATAGAAAAAAAACATTAACAGTAACGTAAAGAGTTCATAATAAATAAGAAAACCTACCAAGGTCCCCAGCGAAGTGGAGGAGTTGAGAGATCGAAAGCCAAGCGAGACGCCATTTCAGACTGGAGCTTACTCTGGAGGCGTTCTGTGCCGGCCATTACAGCCTCCGTGTACTTCTCCTCCTGCTCCATGTAAACGTCCATATGGCGCATCGCTACCTTGTCGTTCAAGCTTGACATCCAACTGTAAGGATCTTCCCAAGTGAGCTCGTGCATTGAGAAGCTCTGTGGCTTCTTTGGAGGCTTCGGCGGCGCCGCAGGTGACGGTGGCTGCGGTGACTTTGGTGCCTTGTAGTGGAGGCATCGCCGAAGTGCGCCGTGAAGATTAGTGCGGCGGTGACGGAGGGCTGCGCGAAGTCGGTTCATAGCCGGAGAAATGGTAGGGTAGAGTTTTTCCAACTACGGACGGCCCTTTACACTTCTCTAGTGGTTCGGTTCGACTCGGTTGGATTTCATCACATTTTTTTTTTCAAGTGAATCAATATTTAATCTAGAAATGTTTCATATAAATAATAATAATAAATTACAAATTTAATAAACTTTGCATACCTTTAATCTCATACTCTTTTATAATGCTCTAATATTTTCTTAAACTTTTAATTTTATATATTCATAAGCTCCTATACTTTAGAAAGTGTCTAGTACATTTTTGGTCTTTTAATTTTAGATCCAACAAATTTATAAAATCTTATACGATATGGATTTTATTTTTAATTTTATGTTTTCAAAATTTATGCTATTATCTCTCAATTTCTTTATTATAGTCTTCACTTTTAAATAACACCATAATTCTTAATCAACATCCAAAAATAAAAAGTATTTTTATTTTATTTTTAAAACTTGGTTTGGTTTTTGAAAATATTGTTTTTTAAAATAGGGGTAGTTGCAGAGATGTCAGAATGAATTTTAAAAATTAGGCCCATAGACCTTGTTTAATGATTTTGCAAAAATGTCAAAGTCTTGAAGTTGGCTTTATGCTATTATCTCTCAATTTCCTTATCATAGTTTCACTTTACTTAAAAGAACACCATAATTCTTAATCAACATCCAAAAATAAAAAGTATTTTTTTTTAATTTTATTTTTAAAACTTGGCTTGGTTTTTGAAAATATTGTTTTTTAAAAAAGGGGCAATTGCAGAGATGTCAAAATGGATTTTAAAAATTAGGCTCGTGGACCATGTTTAATGATTTTGCAAAAATGTAAAATTCTTTAAGTCTAGCTTAATTTTGCTAATGGGCTTCAAAAATACCTCCTATTTATTTGAATTAATTCACGCTAAGTTCTTCATCTTCATGGGTAACTTTAGGCTTTCATTTCTTCTTCGCTTCTCTTTAGTGTCGAGTCCTTCTTCCAAAATTTCTTCTTTTACTCCTCTTATTTCTTCATCTTCCTCCAAAATTTCATGCCAATTCCTCTTACTCACAAATGTCTTCCTCTTACCTAAAACTAGCGATGTGGAATAGGTTGAAAGAGTTCATGAGAAGTATACCATTAAACAACCTTCAATCTACTGCTAAACCCGCATCGACTTTACTGATTTTAGTCTACACCTGTGTGAACAACAAGTTCGAGCTCAGAAACTCTTTATTAATCGAAAGAATGGTGTGGAATCAAAGGGTACTCAGAAGAAAAGCTTTGTTATGGTCTGAATCTGAGAAGATTTAGAAGTTGTATGCGACTATGTCGAGTAGGGTTGGTAATGGGACCAGGGTGGGGCAGGGGAGGGTCCCCCGTCTCCGGCCTCGTGAGGAAATTCACCCCCATCCCCACCCCCGTCCCCACCTTGAATCCTCATCATGGGATACGGGGTCACCGTAAGGACCTATTCCCCGTTTCCCCACGGGAATTCCCCTGTTAATTCCCCGCGGAGATTTTCCTGTTAATATTTTTCTAATCAAATATTTTTATTTAAGAGTACACTAATTTAATAAACTAATTCATGAAATAAACACAATTTACAAATTTACAAATCCATTAAATAAGTTTACAACTTATATTAAATAAAGTTCAAGTGTTAGAAGTCAAATCAAATCATGTCTACAATTACAAATACAACAACCATGATCATAAATTACTCTTGATCGATGTCTTCTCTTCAAATTTTCCTCCTTTCTTGACATTGTGATCGTCCCATCCTTAGTTGTGAACATTATTCCTATATTTAAAATATAATTAATAAATAATGTTACAAAAAAAACTAGACAACAAGTTTTAAAATTGATCATAAAAAACAATGTTAATCCTTGAACATACCTCAGTTATCACTCCATCTTCATCAGAGTCATCTACATCTTCCAAAACAATTGTTAAATGTTTAACCATTTCTTTTCCATGCTAGTACCTTATGTTGTCACATCATATATTTATAATACCAAAAAATCATTAATATATTAAATGTTAAAGATAGGTAAAACAACATAAACAAACTAACATACCTGTCAAAACTTCAATTGCAATTCAATTTTGAGCACACATCAAAGCCTCTATTGTCTTCGGATGAAACTTGTTACGATGTGGGCTTACAATCCGACCGCATGCAACACTAGATAAGGGAATGGCTAATAGGTCTCTAGCAATCTCTTGTAAAATGGGATACTTAACCCCATTCAATTTCCACCAACTCAAAATGTCAAAATCAGATGATCGAGGTAAGACAGGTTCATCCAAATATGCATCAAACTGTTGCTTCTGATTCATCTTATTAGAATTTGATACAAACAAGTCATAATCATTAAAATCATCAAATTCTGCAATCTTTGATGTTTCATCCAAATTTTTCGAGCGAGAATTATCACCTTCACTTTCATGCTTCAATTGATATTCATTTTCCAAATGTGAACAAATTTTTTTAATCCTTTCCACCTTAAGGAAAAATATATCTCCTAAATTTTAGGGAAGTAAAACTCAATCAACTTCAATTTGTAACAAGAATCTAAAACTACAGTTATGGCCATTACCCCATGTTTTTTCTTCCGATACTTATCAAACTTTGAAATTATATTTGCAGTCATGTCTCTTATCTCTTGAAAGCAATTCGTCCACTCGGAAATATTCAATTTCAGTTTACAAATTGTTGGAAAAAAATGATTAGCAATAGGATATTTTGATCCAGAAAATATTTCAGTCACGTGATGAAATATTTTTCAGTTTCTCACCTATCTCTTTAGCTAATATCTAATCTTGATCTAAAGACAAGCACTTGTACTTTGATTCACGTTGTATTAATATATAAAAAACAACCTTGCACTTCTAATATAAAATAGGTAAAATTTCACCTAGTACAACCATTAAGACTCAACATCCTACCATCATAAACATTCAACTAACAGGTAGTTTCCTCAAATTTAACTCTCATCTAAGATTAAGTTACCAGACACACTATCAACGAGCATATTAACCATGAAGTCATTTATACTACAATTTATCTACCGTGACAACTTTAGATAATATTCCAATCTAATAGACATTCCATTATTTCTTCATGAAACATCTCAGAAGTGTGTGGAGAATGGACATATATAAACTTGATTATTTTGTTATGCAAAACCCAAATATCGTCAACAAAATGTGCAATGACAACCATATAACCTTTTGTTTAGTGGTTGGAAGTTCACATGTCCATTGTATGAATAATTTTTCCATTAATCTCATTCAATAGTTTTCAACTTCTCAATCTCGTAATTTTTCAAGATTTTCTTCTTTATTGTGTTTCTTGATACCATCTTAAATAATGGTTGGATAACATTACAAAATTTTCTAAAACCACCATGCTCAACTATCGAGAAAGGATATTCATGTTTGATTATCATCCTAGCTAATGTTTTTTTTGTAGCTTCCTGATCGAAGTTATATAACCCCAATGTATCGTTCTTCTCTATTCAATAGGGATTGACGTATGTCTTTTTGTCCTTTATAGGGGCATATCTTCATATTTACAAACAGTTTTGTCTATTCCATTTATTTTTTGTTCTTAAAATAGTTCCAAACTACGGATGCCAATCTCCTTTTTAAAGACTCCTTCTCAATGTCCTCCTCATCAAGAATAACACAATCATGAACATTCAAATTATCGTCATTTGAGGAGCATGAAATTAAATTTGGCGTTGAATTTGGAGTTGTATTTAGGGTTGGATTTGGGCTTGGACTTGAATTTTGACTTGAAATAAGATTTTGAGAATCTTTATTTGTAGAAGACATTGTTTTCTAAAACCTACCAAGTTATACAAAAGAAAGCAAAAATAAATTATAAAATCTATCTATATTGGAAAACATAATTATAGCTTTTTAAATTATGAAAATTTTCTAATTTTATCATTTAAACAACGCAACAAACAATAACCAACTAAACAAACAAATAATTTCATCATTTAAACAATGTAAAACAAATAATAACCAACCCAATAAACAAATAATTTCATCATTTAAACAATGTAACAAACAATAACCAATTCAACAAACAAATAATTTTCATGTAAACAATGTAACAAACAAATAATTAACAATGTAACAAACTTAACAACAATTACCAACTTAACACAATTTTAACAATAAATAATTTCAACATTTTAAGAATTTTAACAAAAAAAAACAGTGTTAGTAAAGTGTTAAGTAACAAGAATTTTAGTTAAAAAAAAAAAATTAACAACATTTTAAGATCTAATTAAAAAAATAGTGTTAGTAAAGTAACTTACACTGAGTGGAAAATCCGACTTCAACGGACGTGTACACGAACGGACAGGTTGAACAACAGGCGGCTTGAAGAATAGAACTTAGAAGTCTATGTGGTGTGAGCGAGGTAGTGGCGTGGCCGACTGGCCATGAGGGTGAGGCACACGTGTATACTATTGACTGACAGGTTGGCATTGGCGAGGCAATGGCTTGTGTTGGGATGGTACCAACATGCAACGGAAGTGACGAGGATCGATAAGCACCCTAATTGATTGATTTTGGCAAAAACGAAAACATTCTCAAACAGAATTTAATGGGTTTCAAGATATACCTTTGAAGAATCGTTGAAATCTCTATTTTTATTGCTAATTCCTCCAAATCTTTACGCAGACCACCACAAGATCTTTCTTACTATTCTCTTGGTGCTCTAGATTGAGTTGTGGACTCAAAATAAGCTGGAATCAGAAGGAACTTGGAAAATGCTCACTGTAACAATCCAAAATGAAGAACACCTTCTTCTCATGAATTTTCAGCTAAAATTCTTTCGGTTACAACCCTCCAAAATCACTCCAATCTCTTCAATATATTGCAAACTATCATGCAAAGAGATTTGTTGCATGGGATGCAGCTCATGCTTGGAGTAATTGAAGGTTGAAGATAATGGGTCTTTGTGAGCTACTTGAAGATGAAGTTGGAAAAATTCTATTTTTCCTTTTTGTGTGTTTCTATTTCCAAAATATAATTTTGATTTTAAAATCATTTTTGTTTTCTAAAATCAAAATGTATTAATTTTAAAAATTAATTTCATAAATTAAATTTCTAATAAAATTAATAAATAATTATTTAAACAATTTAAATAATTCTAATTAATTTAATATTCAATATTAAATTAATTTTACACAAATCCATCTTCATATATTTAAATCATATTTAAATATATTTTCTCCAATTCGTTTGAATTTAATTTGACTGTTTCAAATTAACTTATCACGCTACTCTATAGCTAATCCATTTCCAAGTTAGTAGGAGGACCTCGGAGACCTACAGATCATGGGCTCCAACTGAGATTAACGATCTGAGATTAATTGGCTAAACTCATTAGACCGATCTAACCTCATTAGTTAACTAATGGATCACTCCACTAAAGCCCATAGTTCAACTCCCCTCATTGTAGATATATTATGTCCACTCGATATATACATAATTAGTAAGTCAACCCTTCACAGGTTGTTCATAATAACGAATGGGTCGAATATCTGTTTTACCCCCGAAATTACCTTGTTCCTTAAGTCCCCACTGATCCCCTAATGAACAATTGTTTTATGATCCAATCAACAAAACTGAATCCCTTTCGGGCCAATAAGAGGGCGAGACCTTTTGTTCAAGACCCATAATCAACACTTAAGGTAACAACCTCTCCACTATCCCTAAAAGCAGGTAGGAGCGAATTCCATCTTGCACCCTATGTCCCCAGCTATCTATCCGGTCTTACCCCTGAAATGGAAGGTTTATTGAGCCGGCGTTGTTGAGCCAACCTTCACTTATGCAAATATAAGGATAATTCCAAATAAATAGGAGTTCATAGTTAGCTCAGGATTCAGGTCAAGTTACCTAGGTCATCGCTTTGAAATAGTCAATCTTAAATAGTAAACAACGTTATAAAGTAAGAGTGACTGGTCTGATCTTGTATAAACTATTTTGCACAAGGACACCTCCACTCTCATGTCCCAACATGAACGAATTAGGATCACTTTGTTTGTAGCACTTTACAACTCCTTGTAACAACTACAGAGCAGGCTGCATCCAATAGTGTTACCAAAATAAGGTACCCAACCTTATTCATATACTATAGATCATTTTGACTATTTACTTGAAGCTGATCCACCTTTATGTCTCCACATAAAGTTCAAGTACTTATCCAATAGTTAAGGGACTTTTAAGTTTATCGGATGTTTGTTAAGCACAACATCTATTCAATAATACCTTATTGAATTTTTAGAATAAGTTCTATTGTTTACAAACCACAAGTTTTAGAACATAAAACCCAACAGCTTGAAGAACAGAAGGCCGTGTTGGAGAGGCGTTGGCGTGGCCGACTGGTCGTGAGGGTGAGGCACAGTGATTGTGAGGAAGTAATCGATAGTGAGGGTGACTGGGTGAGGTACGACAACTGACAGTGAGGGTGAGAGAGGAAGGAAGAGGAAGATTGAAATTTTAGGTTAGGGTTTTTTCTCTTTAGGTTTAAAAATTAAAGATTGGGCTTGAGCTTGGGCTTAGAGTTTAGATTGTAGGATTTTGGATAAAATTATTAATTGAGGTTTGTATTTTTAGCTTTTGGGTTTAGGTAGAAATGAAAATTGTATCCAAATATATATATATATATTAATAAATCAGGGTCGGGGATACTGTCCCCCGATGGGGACCCGGAATTTTTTTCCGGTTTGACCCCATCCTCGATCAATTGGGGATTCCTCGGTCCGATCAGGTCGGGTCCCCAGGGCCTCTACCCTGTGGGTTTTTTTTGCCAACCTTAATGCCGAGGAATTACTAGGATACATATGGAGTTAATTGGGAAAATGGAGTGATTTTAGGAATTAATTAGGGAAAATGGATGGTTTTAGAAGTTAATTAGAGAAAATGGTGGTTTTCAAACTATTTAAGAAAAAGGGGTCGAAATCTTGTCTGCGTGTATTAAACGAACGCATTCTACAATTTTTCAATGATTTGTTGACCAGTCTGAACTGAATGTGTAACGCCCCAGACCCAGGATTCAGAATCCGGATTTGGCTCCAACATTCCCCTACGTACCCTGCAACTTGGCTATGTCATCCTCCCTCCCTTACCTTGAATGCTTTTAGAAGTGAAAGGTTCTTATGATTGAGCCACTGAAAAGGAAGGTGCATCTTGTTGGTATAGGTAGTAACTTTCAATTCTTTTAGGCCTTTCTTAACCATACTTTCATTTCTTAACCATATTTTCATGTCCTCATGATCCCTCTCATTCAGATTGATATACTGGTTCATTCATGTACCCTCCTGAACTCGGGTCGTTATAGAATGTGTCTCATTAATAAAAAATAATCGATATGAATGTGTCGATGCATCATGCATTAAATTAAAAAATAAAAAAAAATATTCTATTCGATTGCGTCTTTTAAGTAGACGCCCAACAATTTTTAATTCATTCCTAAAATTAACAATAAGATTTTTAATTTTAATCTCTTGTACATAAAATTTACAATAGAAGGTTTAATTATTTATAAAATTAACCATCTCATTAGTCTCATTTTTTTTATAGTGATAAAAATATTACTCATTTTAATTTGATATACACAATAATCTTACTTTAATTAAAATTGAGGTTTCTTTGATTAATTTGATATACTCGATATTAATTTTAATAATGCTCGATTTGTTCAATTCCAAATCATTGTTATTGTATTTTATATATATAAAAAAAACATGTTCAATTTTTATAAAGTTGTACTTTGTTCCAAAAATACTTTTTTCATATATAGACATTTTTTGAAAATGAGTATAGTTAATATTTATGAATTTGTACTTTGTTCCCAAAATAATCTTAAAAATTTTAAAACTCCACTAATACCTTTAAACCAAACAAATATATATTTTTGCAAATATATATATATATAAATATATAAATATATATATATATATATATATGTCGAAATACCTTTACCATTTTTTTGGTTGAAATTATTAAAAACTTATGTAAAAACATGGATATTAACTTTTAATAATTGCATTAATAATCAAGATTCTTTAGGATGTTGAAGGTGTAGACTAAAATTGTATTTTCTTACTTGAATTTGATTACAAGTACATTGTTCTTTATTCATGACCATAAGAAGATCCTCTATTAACACGGCCTCTTACACTTGATGATTGACCATCCTCTATAAAATGTATGGCCCTATTTTTGAACATCATCATCCATTGATCTTATAAAAACAAGATTGAAATTAACTTAAATATTTATTGTAAATCATTGCGGTTACAATCCATAAGAACAATTAATATCTAAAATTACAATTAGTCAAGGAATATATAAAATTACATTACTTGTAAACAGTTAAAAAAAGTTTAAAAAAAACCAAGAATTAATAACGAAATCCAATAACTAAGTCACATCGCATGCTCTATTGGGACAATTCTATCTATTATGTCCTTCTTGTCTACAAATTGTGCAACGTATCTTGTAACGTTCTCTCCAATCCATCTCATCCTGCATACGGGTAGTACACGGTCTACCAATGTTTCTAACTTGTGATTTGTCTGGATAAATAGTAGGAAAGTTAGGATCATACCAACATTTTTTATCGGAGATAGGCTCGAACTGAGGTGAATAACACGCCAGATAAGTGGAAATTTTGTAATAATCTTCAATGTAATACAAGTAGTCTAACCCAATGGCCTTACACGCAGCCATAGCATGAGAACATGGGATTCCATAACTCTATCACTTATTGCATGACATGTTCTTTCATTTAACTTTATTCGATATGTGGTTCCACCCTTCAATGTTATTGGGTTGATTGAAATGGTGACATCACACAACCCGGTCCTATAGTCAAATATGTTAACAATATGTTTAGTGCACGTCCTTCCTAACGTATTAATTTCTTAACCGCATACCTATGACATATACGAAAATTACTTAGAATATTCCATAATCAGTACGAACATGAGATATAACTAATATAGGAATAATTTACATTGTGAAACTCTTTTTAAATTCAATAGTAGTCTCTATTTCTACACGATGAGCAATGAAGTAAGCGATAATTCGGTAGAATGTTGCAATGAATAGTGCAGTAATGAATAGCTTCCTTGCTTCTTTTAAAACACCATTTTTACTTTCAGCCATGTTTGTGGTTAGCCATCCATAACGATGACCACCATCATGTGACTGCATCCACTGTTTAGGATCTATGGAAGTAAAAAATCGTAAACAATTAGGGTTTGTTGTTTGAAGTTCAACCATACAGTCATTAAACTTTCAAACTTTAAATTTTGATCATGCACTATACATCAAGCTTTTCAACATACTATTCTTATACTTGTCGTTGAAATTACTCACCACATATTGCAAGCAGAACATGTGGTGTACACCTACCCAACCGTTGCTAGGGTTTCGCACGTCAGCTATAATGCTTTTGTATCTATTTGAAATTAGATACATTCCCTCCCTTCCATGCACCACATGGTCCCATAAATTTTTCAAAAACCAGTCCCATGAATCAGCGTTTTCCTCTGATACAATAGCGTAGGCAACTAGATAAACGTATTCATTTGCATCAACTGAGGTAGCTATCAACAATGTTCCTTCATACTTTCTGTACAAATGGGTTCCACCAATTTGAAGTAGCGGTTTGCAATGTTTGAAACCCTCAATAACAGGTCAGAATGACCAAAACACGCTATTGAATATGACAATCCTATCATCACAATCCACCTCATTTAACCTCCAATGTATAATTGTACGGGGATTTGTGATTTGTAAGATATTCATCCATCTAAGCAGCAAATTATACGATTTAATCCAATCTCCAAATATCTTGGCAATTGCTTTCCTTCTTCCATCCCACACTTTCTAATAACTAACAGAATAACCATATTTTTTCAAGATAATATCTTGTAATGTTTGAACATCAACCGACAGTTTTTTTTTTTTTTTTACTGCTTACCTTAGACACAATTAGATTTGAGTTCAATTGATTGTGATCTTGGCTCAATCTTGCATGCACATAGGAATGAGGGCTATTATACTGGGTAATTTCAAATTTACCGTGTCTTTTACGACAGACAACACGAAGTTTCCACGTGCAACCGGTGCCATATCTTTTATACCTAACATCTCATATTGTTTTCTTCGACTCAATGACTTCAAAATTTTGATGTCAAATGATTGAATAGCTCCTCATTGCATTTTTTAAATTCAATTTTGAATTGAATAACACCCCCTTAAGCGAGAAATCAAACCCCATATTATTGTCTCCCCCTATTGTTGAATTGGGTACGATATTCATGTCGTTTAGGTCTATCTCTGTGAAGATTTCAGGGACTTCATGAATACCATAAAATTCACAAGGTTGCTGATCTAGATCGCTATAATCGTCTATTTCAACTTCTTTGTCGTTTGTGGCAATATTGGATCCCAATGTTCCTCCTCCACGTTTTGACTTTCCAACTCAATAACAGTTTCAATTTTTCTCGTTGAGGTTGGACTTGGGATGTTGGGTTGAGATATATATATAATTCAACTGTATTATTTGGAGGGTATGAAGCGTTGCTCATTATGAATCGTAAATCAACTTCACTTCGTAATGAGATAGGAATGTAGAAAGTAGATCTTGCTACATAACTACTATATCTAAATATTACCTCTACTCATCATCTCTATCTATGGATACGGTAGGATTGTATCAATTACAACGAAAACACAAGGATCATCTAAGCATTCAAATTCACTAATTTTGGCATAATATAAAGCATGCTTCTGCAGAAAAATGAGTTTCAAGACATACCTGTTGTAGAACTTCTTCAAGGCTTCTTCTCCAGCTGCAATCTTCTTCATATCTTGTTGTAGACCACCTCAAGATCTTCCCCACTATTCTCTTGATGCTCTAGATTGAGTTGTGGGACTCAAAATAATAGCGAAATGTGATACTTGGTGTGAATTGCAGGATCCCGCGAACCACCGAGTCTTTGAACACAAGTTGCGCCCAGAGCCTGAATCGAGGGATGAAGAAGAAAAGCTCACTGCAGCAACCTATGTTGAAGAACCATTCTTCAAAATGATTTTTCTCTCAAAATTCTGTAGATTGCATCCCGATTTTCACTCCAATCTTCTCATTATATTGCAGATCAACATGCAAAGAGAAGCTGCATGAGTTGCAGCTCATGCTTGGAGAAGACGAGGCAAAATGGTTACTTCATATGTGAACTAGTTAAATGATGGATAATGGAAAAACCCTTTTTTCCATTTGTGTTTTAGTTTTCTTTTCCTTTTTCAATTTTATCCAAAAATCAAATTTTGATTTAAAAATCAAAAAGATTTTTAAAATGAAAAATTAATTAATTTCATAAATTAATTATTAAATAAAACTTAATTAATTTAATATCAAATATTAAATTAAATTTAACACATATCCATCTTTATATATTTAAATCATATTTAAATATATAAATTCTCCTATTCCATTTAATTCTAAAATTAAACATATAATTATATCTCATATAATTACCAATTCCCTTAATTCTAATTTGAACGTTTCAAATTAACATATCAAGCTATTCTAGAGCTAGTTCGTTACGAGCTAGTAGGGGACCTCGCGGACCTACAGATCATGGGCTCCGACGATCCAAGATTAATTGGCTAAACTCATTAGACCAAATTAATCTCCATTCGTTAACTAATGGGTCATTTCACTAAAGCCTATAGTTGCACTCCCTCACTGTAGATATATTATGTCCACATGATTTAACCATAATCAGCAAGTCGACCTTTCACAAGTTGTTCGTAATAATGGCTGGGTCAAATATCTGTTTTATCCCCGAGATTACGTCTTATTTCTCAAGTCTCTACTGATCCTCTAATGAACAACTGGTTTGTGATCCAAACATCAAACCAAACTCTCTCAGCCCAGTGAGAGGGTGGGCCCCTTGTTTAAGACCTGGATTCAATACTTGAGAGAACAATCTTTCTCTTATCCCTAAATCGGGTAGGTGTGAACTCCGTCTTGCACCCTATGTCCCCAGCTATCTATCTGGTCTTACCCCTGAAATGAAGTCTTATTGAGCCGGCGCTGTTGAGCCAACCCTCAACTATGCAAATCTAAGGGCAATCCCGAATAAATAAGAGTTCATAGTTAGCTCGAGATTAAGATCGAGTTACCTAGGTCGTCTAGGTGAAATAGTCAGTCTTAAACAGTAAACAACGTTATAAAGTAAGAGTGACTTATTTATTGGTCCTGATCTTATGCAAACTCATTGCATGGGACACCCCCACTCCTTATGTCATACCATGTACGAATTAGGATCACATCGGTAGCACTTTACAACTCTTTGTAACAACTACAAAGTAGGCCGCATCCAATGATGTTACCAGAATAAGGTACCCAACTTCATTCATGTACCGTAGATCATTTTGACTATTTACTCGAACCCAATCCACTCTTATGTCTCCCCATAAAGTTCAAGTACTTATACAATAGTCACGGGTCTTAGTTTATTGGATTTAGACTTTCAAACAATTTATGAGATCAATAACAATATATTGATAATAGAAAATGTTTATCATTTTACAAATTGCGAGTTTTTAGGACATAAAACCCAACAGATACTGTTCACATAATCCATTAATGAATATGTTGAATTCAACTTGGCGATGCATGTTTATACGAAGAGATGGTTGTCTATCATATTCTACACCATTTGGCCCATTAACGATGTTTCCATGCATATAACATAGAAACCCCACAATATCCATTGTACTTTGGCCAATGCAATATGATATTTATGAAAGATTATGTAAGTATATATTTATTTGTCCAATCTTATTATTTTTCGGTTTTTTATATGGACCTTTTACAACTTATTCCATCTATATTCTAAAAAAAAATCAATATAAATATTTTCTTATATAGACATGCATCCACGTTTTTCCATCATCCTAAAATTTTAAATATAAATATTCTCTTATATAGACATGCATCCTCATTTGATATTCTTAAAAAAAAAAAAAAAACTCATAATAAATTTAACAAAAATCTAAAAAAAAAACTCACAATATGCATGAAAATCTAACAAAAAAAAAAAAAAAACTCATAACAAATTTGATATTCAAATATTCAATAATTCTAAAAAAGTCAATATTCTCTTACATAGATATGCATCCTCATTTTTCCATCATCCTAAAATTTTAAATATAAATTCATGCATCTATAAGACATGCATCCTTGTTTGATTAATCTAACAAAAAAAAATCATAATAATTTAACAAAAATCTAACGAAAACTCATAATATGCATAGAAATTCCCCCCCCCCCCCCCAAAAAAAAAAAAAAAAACTCAATAATCAATAATACATAACAAGAAAACTCGTAAATTTAACCAAAAAAAAATCATAACAAATTTGATATTCAACTTGAAATATTAGGATAAATAGTACAACTTATTAATTAAACTTTTGAATAGATGTACAACTTATTCTAATATAATAGTGCATAACACAAAGTAAATCTAATAAAAAACCCACAATAAATTTGATTCTCAATCATTCAATAATTCTAAAAAAATCAATGATAAATACACTATAAACAAATTAATAATAATAATAGTAACAATAATATTCAAACATTCAATATTAAAGATACATCATTTCAAATAAAAAGTAAATAACTAAATACATAACCTTTGAACGCTCGTCTATACAATTTTTCTCAGAAATAATATCCACTATAAAGAAAATGATAATATTAAAAAAGTAAGTAAAAAATCATGAGAAATTTAATTTTTCATTAAATAACAAAAATATATTAACTTATCGAGAGAAAAATGTTGTACTGAAATAGAGTAATAATATGAAAGGTAGTGGTAATATGAATAAGATGAGTAAGATGGTAAAAATTGAGATGGCTATCAGATTTTGGAAGAAAAATGTGGAGAAGATGATAAAGAAATGGCGGTTTGGTGGAGAAAATAGGAAGGAGATGAAAAAGAAAACAGTTGTTGAATGGTAGGAGAAAATAGGTGAAGATGATAAAGGAATTAAGGAAAATAGGTGAAGATGATAAAGGAATTAAGGAAAATAGGTGAAGATGATAAAGGAATTAAGGAAAAAAGGGACAAAATTTAAGGGGGATAGAAGTGGAAAAAGACAAAAATTTCTACCACGATCATCGAGGTCTGGTGCCCCATAGACCTCATGAATGGGTGTCTGTTCAACAGACGCATTCAGATCGATTTGACATTGTACAATTAACTTTTTTTTTATTTAATCAATTGAATGCATCATTGTAGTTCATTAAATTATACTTGAATTTAAATTATTATATTATAATTCAGTTGATTAAATTATATTGGAATGCATCTCTTCAGACCTTATGAAGAGACACATTCAATTGGACCGATCAACATATTATTAAAATATACTGGAATGCGTCTATTCAACAAACACATTCCAATAAAGATAAAATTTTGACTCTTTTTCCTAAATAGTTTAGAAACCACCGATTTTCCTTAATTAACTTCTAAAACCACATTTTTTTCCCAATTAACCCTACATATGGGCTTTGTGGTGCATTTGGGAGCTGTGACATTAAGCAAGTCACTCCTTGTCAATGTTTAAAAGGGCTTCATCCTAAAGTACAAGAGAAATGGAATTTTACTTAAGGGTGTATGAGGAATAAGGCTTTGAATTTTGATAAATTTGGGTTTACAAAGCTTTTGAGGCTGAAATTGCCTAATACAAATGTCTTGGGTTAATGAAAGTATAGGTTTCTTTGATTGTCATTCGAATATCATCGGATTACTATTCAATTATCTTCTATTTTTTTCCAATAAATTAGTAGTATCTGATAGTCATCTAATTGTCATATGATTATTTTATATTGTTTGTCATATTTGACATGCTACTATTTCATTTTTTTTCGTAAAAAATGCAATTTATGATTACCTTCTATTGTTTTCCATCTGATTACCTCTATTTTATGTCACATCGTTAGAATAGAGTACTAATTATATATGAGTATAACAACCTCTCTATTCTAGATTGTTATTGAATTCTCATTTAGCATTTAAGTTAAAAACTTATTCTGTTGTTTTAGTTTTTGTTCTAAAATTTGTATAAAAATTTGTTTTAGTGTTTAGTGATCTTGTTGAAATTTGATTTGAGTTGGAAAGTTTACAGATTATGAAATGGTGCAATTTTATTGATGGTTGGAAGATCAAATAGCTTGAAGGATGAGCAGACAATTAGTTGTGACTATATGTAAGTGATTATTGTTGTGTTTGTGAAGATTTTCTTGATCGTCATCCAATTACCTTCTATTTTTTTGGTATCATATTTAGCAACTTTTTATATTGTCATTTGATTGCCTCTATTTTTGTCACATAATTAATAGCTTCTGATTGCAGTTTTTAACATTGTCATTTGGTTATCATCTAATTTATATTTGACTACCATATGATTGAATTGCTATCTAATTACTATATTATTGTTATTTCTAATTCATTATTTATTTTCGTAGGTTATTGAGAATGAAAGGCTGAAGTAGATAATGAAAGATAAAAAAAGAAAATTGAAACGCACACCTAAAACCGCTAATTTGGAAATGGCAAAAGAACACAAATCTAAAAAAAAAAAAAAAAAGCACCAAAGGCATATAATATTATGAGACGCATCTATTTTTGAATCGAAGATTTACAACCGAAATGAGATACTTTTATTTTGGAAAAATTTGTAGATTTTGATGTTAGATTATATGTTTTTTTATTGGTAATATATTGAACAATATTGTCATATACTTAATGTTAGACTTTCATGTTAGTGCGCCACACACACAACAATCATATAGCAATCGAATATTAGTCAGATATCAATCAATACTTAATATCTAATGAAAATCACATGACAATTAAATATCAATCAGATATCAATCATATGACAATAACATGACAATCAAATAGAAATTAGATAGATAAATCAGATATCAATCATATAGCCATATTGATTTTCTATGCTTAAACAATTCACTTGCGCTTCCAAGTTCCAATTTAATTTCCACATTTTGTACAACATATTGGATATTATTGAGTATCACTTAACAATATATCACGATGATACTAAGTAAATTATGAGGAGATATAATAATACCAACCATGAAATTAAAAGTATTAGTTGGATTAGAAAACTACAAAGGATATATCTACATATAATTATTGTTTAGTATTGATACATAATTGATATGCATAAAAAGAATTAAAACAATCCGCGGATATACATTAAAAAATTACTAAAACAATATATAGTTGTACTCACGTGAAACTAAATAACGAAGATATCTTTGATGTCCATTGTTTAAACCCAAATATGAATTAAGCTAAAATATGGTACTCGATCTTCAGCTAAAATATGAATTAAGAAAACCCAAATCAGACTCCTATTGATGAATCTACATTCCTTAATCTCTTCAAGTCCCAGCAAAACCGTCTCAATGGGGTAAAGCATAAAAAAATCAAGTAGAATTTTCAAGTGAACAAATTAAGAAAATCTGGAGTTTAGAGAGAGAAGGCAAGCTAGTCGTCGTTGAGTTCAACCGTTCGGATGAAAATGGGTGGAAGTTCTTCAACCCCATGATCACCACCAAAACGTTAGGCACTACACACCACCACTACCCTCCTCTGACTCGATCTTCGAAGCTATCTGGTCGTTTCAACGATCCATCACATCGCTCATTTTACTGGCCAGTTCAATTTTTTCCCAAGAAGGTGCAGTATATGTATGGCCAGAGCTTAAGCTACAAGATTACACTAACGGACAAGTTACAACCATTGAATTGGAGTGAAAGTACAAGTAATGAAACTGAAAGAGAAGCTTCCATTGGCACTTGAGGAGGATAAATGCAAAGAAGATCATCAATAGGAAATCGCCACCTAGCTCGAAATAAGAAGCATCTTCTCAACACACAAAATTGAAAGTGTAGGAATTTATTAGACACGCTGAAATTTCATCTACCTTCACAATAATATGATATTATTCACTTTAATTATATATATATATAAAATAATAATAAAGTACGTATTTTTTTTTGCTATAAATGTGGTGGGAGGGACAAGACTATTGTGTTTTTAAGTATTGACATATATAGTTTTCTTTTTGGATTAGAAATAAAATACCAATCAACTTGAACTTTTTATTTTCTTTTTCAAACCTTGTGTCTTTAGTTTTTTAGATTAATCAAGAGGAGATTAGTATAAAGATGGAGAATATACCGGAATAGAGTGAAGTTTGACCATGATTTAAATAAATTTTTAGGAAAAAGCCTAATAGCTAGTGAGATGGATTATTTTTAATCCACATGTTTATTTTTTCTAGGACTTTAATATCAACTTCCATATTTGACCTTCAAATCTCCCATGCTGAACTCAAAAGAGAGAGAGGAAGAAGAAGCAATAAAAAATCAAAGGCTTAATGGGCCTTGGCCCAATTTCCTCCATATTGAAAGTCAAGAAATAGTTTGTGGTTTTTTAGGCAACAACATAAATGACCAAATTTAAATATGCATAAAAAAATGGTCAAACGATTCTTTTAAAATTTTTAATAGGATTTATCAAATGTCAAAATTTCCCATCGACAAAATATCTAAATAAAATACTAAAATTATACAAAAATCCTAACTTATTTAAAATTCAAATAAAAACAAACTAATGGTTTAAATCTAAAATTAAAATGTGTGTGGTTAAAAAAACTATAATCTAATTTATGATTAAAAATAACTAATTTAGAATGTAAATCAAGCACATACCCATTCACTCTGTTTATTTATTAGTAAACATACGCTCCTTACTACTTCACTAATCTATCTAGTTTCCATAATTTAGAGAGAGTATTTGTGTTTTGATATCTATTTTTCGAATATTTTATATTCCTAATTTCTTTACTTCATATCCACAATATCATTTCAGTGAAAATCACTTAATATTTAAAACACTAGAGAATGATCATATATCTTCAACTTGTAAAAAGCTAGAAGTTATTTTTTTTTTTTTGCCACACAAATACCTTGTACTAAAACTAGCTAAAACATAATTTAAATCTTTGATATCTTGTAACAACTAAAAAACCTAAGATGTGAGCCTTCTAAATACGTACCTTGTACTAAGCCATGCAAATACCTTATTAAAAATAACTAAAATCTTCATCAATTGAACCACACAAATATTTTGAACTTTTATTTTAGTGGATGTGTCATATGAAACCTAACCTCAAACCTCTTGAATTCATCCAAGATTGATCTTGGATTTGATTCATCCTCCTTTTGAATTCAAGTCCTTGAACACATAGGTTTGATTTGTAGATTATTGTTGACTCTATTTCAATTTACCGTCACAAATTCATTTAAAAACTTGCAAAAAAAAAAAAAAAAAAAAAGAGAAAATTTTTTTTTGGTACAAAAGCTTCCAAAACTTAGAGGATAACAAATGGGATGTTATTAGGGGAAATCTAACAACTTCATTGAATCTCATGGAGAGATACAGTACCAAACAAAAGGTAAAGTCAAGAAAGAACTTGTAAAATAGTAAAGAAAATGAAAACCCATTTGAATCTATCTAAAGAATAAAACAAAACTTGAGAAGATAAATACTAAATTCAAATGTAGAAATAAATTTGGGGAGAATTGGTTTTAGATACACCATTTGTATAAAAAAGAGATTTAATATAAGTTAAAAGGATAAAGAGATTTGAAAACTAAATTTACCTAAGATTAACTATTCTTTAATTTATATCAAAATTTGAAATAGAAAGATATTAGATACAATATTTTATAGTTCAACTACCAAAAATAGTATACAACTTATCACACCTATGGACAGTGTGAGAAAAGGGAAAAAAATATTAAACTTGTTTTCTACACGTGTGGCTATAAATCAAAGAATTTTTTTTGGATATTTTTCAAAACCCGCCTTTTATTTTGGCCATACAATACAATTTTTTTTCCCAACTTTTGCTATTTTATTTTTTAAAAATAAAGATTTTGAGTTTAATTTCTATTTGATCCATAAATTTCAAAATGTTATACATTTAGCTTTTAAATTTTGAATTTGATTTCAATTTAGTCATTTGATATCAAAATGTTACAATTTTATCGTTAAGATTTGAGTTTTGACCTCGATTTCTCATTAAATACTCATTTTATGAAATCTTTGACATTAATTTCTATTAATTAATTATAGTTCTTTTAATTTTTTGATTAACTAATATACATTAAAACTAAAGAAAGAAAGTGGTATTTAGTGAAAGTCAAAATTAAAAGTGTAAATCTTGATACTTAGAGACCAAATTGAAATAAGACTCAAATCTCAAAGGTACACTTGTAGCATTTTGAATCATGGGTACTAAACTGAAACCAAATTCAAAATTTTTAAGGACTAAAAGTGTAACATTTTGAAACTTAGGACCAAAATATTTTTTTCTTTTAGAAAAATATTCTATTGATTTTTTTTTTATAGAAATATATATTTCAAATATTACTCCATACTAATACAAATTATCAAATCTCGTGGGGTGGTTTAATTCGAGTCTATATTTGATGTTAGACTTTGTTAATCTCAAAATTGTAAGTTTTTTTAAGTGTCACATAACTTCATAAAGTAAGGTGCATAAGTTCAAGCTTCAACAACACATTTGATACATTGTACTAAAAAAAAAAAAAAAAACACACTTGATACTATCAAACCTCTTATAAATTATAAGCCTTCATAAATAGACATATACAAAATTGTGTATACATTAAAAGTTTTAAAAACTCATTATATATCTTACACAATCAAAATATAATGTGCTAATAGACGTAACATAAATGGCAACATGAACATAGTTCTTAATGGTTAAAGTATGTATTAGTTTCTTTAGATCAAAAGTTCAAATACTACTCCTATATTTATATTACTAACAAAAGAAAAAAAAAACTTAGACGTTGATCATTAGTATGGTCTACATAAACTTGCGCTTTCCTAGATAAACTAATTAAATGTTTTCTTTAAAACAAATCTACCTCAACATGAATAAAACATACACAAACACATTATATGGATGTTAGGCATCTTGATCTATGCTATTCGAATTCAATTCAAAAGTACTTTCCTTGTTTTGTTTCAAATTTGTAGGTGTCACTTTCCTTGTTTTGTGCATAGAAGATTTTTTATTCGTTCTGAAGTTATTCTCGAAGCAATATCATAAATATATTAGGTGATTGTTCTCATTTAGATTAGTCCCTTTTTGTAAGAGTGTCTATTGTGCTTATGTTTTATTCAAAAGAAAACTATGTGAACCTTGTTGTGAGGTTGTTGAGACTAGGTTGAAGTGTGTTAATCAGTTGTGTATTATTGTGAGTGACTTGAAGACTTTATACTTAGGACGTGCTTAAATGAGTTTATTCGAGGGGATCTCAAACAAGTTTCGAATGAGTCTTATAGTTGAACTAAGAAATCTCAAATTTAGGAGAGCCGAAATTAAAAACTAAGGAGTGGTGTTTAATGAGTAATAGTAGAAAGAGTTTAACAGAAAAGTACTTCGTTGTAATTACTTAACTCTTTTATTAATGAAATTTATCTCTACCAGGCATACCACTCCTCGGAGTAAATGATATTACACCAAACGGCATTTTCAATCTATGTGTCTCGTTATCTCTATTAATCATTCTATTTGTCTACTTGTTAATCGTGTCCTTACAATATTGTGTTTGACTTGTATAATTCTATTATTAGATTCACTTAATTTTTAATGAGGTTCAAAATATCAATGTTGATGAAAATATCGAGATCTCGATTTTATGGGAATATCGACAAAAATATCAATAAAATGTCAAGGATATTTTCACAAAAAAAAAAAAAAGGATAAAACAAAGAATTAAAAAATATATATTTAAATTAAAAAATAAATATTCTAAATAAATTAAAATGTTTATAAATTCATATATATTTTTTTGTTTGGCAAATCTTATAATATAATAGAAATGTCAATGACGCAGATGAAAATCTAATGCATGCAAGTAAATAATTGTGATGGAGAGAGAGAAAGGGAGAGAAATGATATTAAAATAATTAGCAAAGACCAATGCCTATGTTGGAGCCAATGCAGCAGGGCTACGTGGAAAACAGACATCCATTTAATTATCTTTTTTTTTTTTATATTATTGTACTATGAAAAACTATAAACAAAGAGAATTAACAAAATAAATAAATGATAAAATCCCCAACGGTGAGCAAATCTATATCAACGAAAGTTGATGATTGGTCACGAGCCAACAAAAACAAATTAAATATTAGAGAAAAATAGTGAAATGAGTTTCTTGAAGACTGACATTTGACGGGAAATTGAAACTATTATTTTTTCATTTAAAAATAAAAGAAATAAAATAAAATCTCATATCTTCATTATTGCCACATTTAATTATACTCCTTTAAGTACATGTGTCAAAATCAATGTATGGATTAAATCGAACACTTATTAATTATAACACAAGTTTACGAATTCCTACGAAAAGTAAATGAGAAAAATAATTACTCTACTCTCAAGTTTTCTAAAACCGAAAAACCCTTCTCTTGCAAACAAGTTTGGATTTCTTCTATATGTTTTCTTCTCCAAAATTACAAACAAGTTTGGGGTTCCTTTGTACAAAATTAAGAATCAAGGGTATTTGCCTTTTGTTTGGTAGACAATAAGAGAGATAGTAAACAATTCTAGAGATGTGTGAGCTTTTAGATAGTAGTCTTCCCTTAGGAGGATGATTAGTCCACTTCTCCTCAGGAGTAAACAAGTCTAGAAATGTGTGAGGGCACCTATTCAAGATATAAACAGTGTAGGCTGCAATTTTTGTCTGAAAGTTCTCACTTAGAATAGCATCAGAAAGCAAACATCTTACCCTTTCTATTATAGTTCTGTTTAATCTCTCAGCAACCCCATTCTGTTGAGGTGTGTGCCTCATAGTCCTATGCCTAGTTATATACCATTCTCACTACATTATTTGTTGAAGTCCTCATTACAAAATTCAAGCCCATTGTCAGTTCTAAAGTATTTTAACCTTTTAGATGTTTGTGTTTCTATCATATATTTCCATTCTTTAAACTTCCCAAAAACTTGGTCCTTAGTTTTAAGGAAGTATATCCAACTCTTCCTAGAAAAATCATCTATTAAGGTTAGAAAATGCCTTGAGCCACTAAGGCTTGGTGTAGGAGATGGTCCCCATAGGTCAGAATGAACATAGTCCAGTATTCCTTTGGTGGTATGCTGAGATTTTGTGAAGCTTTGTCTGGNCATAGGTCAGAATGAACATAGTCCAGTATTCCTTTGGTGGTATGCTGAGATTTTGTGAAGCTTTGTCTGGTAGCTTTCCCTAAAATACAGTGTTCACAGAAGGAAAGATGCTCACTGATCCCTTTAGGCAGTATACCCTATTTAGACAATGCTTGCATCCCTTTTGCCCTGATATGAGATAGTCTTTTGTGTCACAAGTCTGTCTCTGTCAAGTTTGCTGTTGAACAATGTAGGCACTAGTCATCATCTCTACTTCTCTTACTATATAGACATCATTAACTTTTTCACCAACCAAAGCTACCTTAGAATCCTTAATCACTTCTAGACTTCCATCCTTTCCTCTACATTCACACCCAATGCAGTCAAGCATACCCAGAGATATCAAATTTCTCTTGAGTAAAGGTACATGTTTCACATTTCTAAGAAGCTTGATTGATCCATACTTTAGCTTTAAGGATACTGAACCAACTTCTTTGATTTTGCAGGCTTCATTGTTCCCCATGTACATAGATTCTCCATCCACTTCCTTGTAGGTATTGAACTAAGGTTTAAAGGGTGTCATATGGTTGACAGAGTCAAGTACCCAGTCATGCTTCCCAAGAGGACTTACTTGGTTGGTTTTGTTTCTAGTAGAGGCTAACGCATCAGAATAGAAATAGGACCCTTCAACCACAAAAGCCCCTTTCTGATCCTTCTCCTTTTCTTTATTTTTCCATTTTAAGCTATAGAAATCCCTCAAGTTTCCTTTCTTTTTACAGTAATTACATCTCAGTTTGGTTTTTGGTTTATGCTCTTCAACAGACTGATTCATAATTCCTTTAGAATGATTCTGCTTGTTCTTACCCTTGACAAATAGCCCTTTTGCACCAGGCTGTTCCTTTTTTGTTGTATGAAGCTCCAACTCCCTAGTTCTCAATGCTGAAATAATGGCATCAGGGGTGACTAACTCTCTGCCATATTTTAAGTCATTCTTTACCTCCTTATAGGCTTCGGGTAGAGAGTTCAACAAAACAAAGGTTTCATTCCCATCGCCAATCTTTTCGCCAAGGCTCTTGAACTCATAAACTATCTTTTTAAACTCATTCAAATTGTCTGATAGTATTTTAGCAGAATCCATCTTAAATGTGAAAAAATTTTCCCTTAAAAACATCTTGTTAGACAGATCTTTAGTTGCATAGAGATCTTTCAACTTGACCCACATTTTGTAAGCCGTGTTTTGATCGATCACCTGTCTTAAAATGCTATCACTCAGATTAAGAACTAAAGTTCCATAGGCAATAAGTTCCATATCTTCTCTTTTTGAACTGTTAACGTAGATGGCAAAGTTGATGGGTCTAAAAAGGCTTTATGAGCTTTTTGTTGTCCAAGAATAGCCTTGATTTTGGCTTTCCACAGACCAAAATTAGGCCAAAATCACCCTTTTCATCAAACTTTTCTATCTCACATCTAGCAACAGCCATCACTGACGTGGAAAGAATGTCAAGAACAGTTTTCTTGAGTATCTTGATGCTTCAAGAATGCTGATTTTGATGATCTTCAAATGCTCTGATACCAAATTTTGTTGGGATTATACTATCTTGTGTAAACCCAATTAATCAAGATCAATCTGAGTTGGTGAAGAAATGGCTAAGGAAAGCTCTGATTCTTCGAGTAAAGCTATCTTTGTTTTTCTCTCTTATTTGATAGGCACTGTTAAATCCTCGATGTGTAAATACTTGTTACTCGATGAGTTTTTGCTCGTTACTCGATGGATTTTCCTTCCATCGTCGATGAGTTTTTGTTCTTTCCTCGATGGAGCTCGAAGAATGTTAATCTTTACTCGAAGCAACTCGAAGAGAGAAATTCGTGACTCGATGCTACTCGATGAGAGAAATTCGTGACTTGATGCAGCGTTGTGATTTGATTACAAGATCATGTTTTCTTGATTTTCAGAGAAACATATGAAAATTGAAAAGAAAAAGATAAAGAGAAGAAGAAGGAACATGCAAATTTACGTGGTTCGGCTAATAAGCCTATGTCCACGGGAAGATTCTCTTTCTTTCTCACTTGAAGATTGCTTACAGCAGTTGTTGATCATTATAGAAAAATAGAAAGTACGATGATTCTCTCTCTTTCTCTCTTTTGTTCTGATTAACAAACTAAACTAACTGAAATGGTATTTGAGTCATTGTTTTTACATCTCTTTACAAATGTTCACAGACCCATGGTTGCCAAAGCCTATAACTTTCAAGTTTGTCTATTTTAACCCGTTATCAGTTGATCTTAAGGTTGCATATTTTATTTTACCGTCTGGTGGTTGGAATTATGCTATGCTGAAAGATATGTTGCTGGATGAGGAAGTTAAGTGTATCTGTGCCATCTCTATTAACAAAGAAATTTTCGATAGACTAATATGGTACTATGAAAAATCTAGAGCTTATTCGGTAAGAAATGGGTATAACTTGTTTTTAAAGTCTTTAATCGATGATAATTTCTCTACCATTAATTTGTTGTCTGATACTTGGAGGAGAATATGAAAATTGAAGTCTCGGCTAAAATTCAACACCTTTCTTGGAAAGCACTCCATAACATCTTTCCAACCAGGATCATGCTACAAAAGAGAGGTCTTGATATTACATCTTAGTGTCCTTTTTGCTGTGATAAACTAGAGGTAATTGATCATGCTCTTTTCTGCTGTCCTCGTGAATTAGATGTCTGGAATCAGATTTCTGACTATCCTCTAATCTATGAGGATTTCAACCTCAGGGAAGATTTCGTTTTGGTCTCCTGGTGAATGGTAATAGATAGATGGACTAGGTTGAATGCCTCATGTTCTTTTGAAGATCTTGAGATAATTTTTCAATCATATGTTGAAGTTTATAGAATGAAGTGTTGCGAAATCGACAATTAAAGAAGATAAAAAGGAATGTAGAGTAGGGAAAAATCGACATACAGATATACGTGGTTCACTAACAGTGTGTTAGCTACGTCCACGGGCAGAGGGAGAACAATATTATTTCGAGAGAATGTTTTCAGAATTACATCAAGAACGACACCTCTAGGTTAGAGAGTTTCAGAGGGAGAACCTAGCGAGACCCCAGTACTAGGTTGTTCGAAGCGCCAGCAAACAGATTCAGGTCATTTCAACAAATCTCCACCTTGACTTGAAATCTCTCCCAGATAACAGATGTACCAAATGCAATATAAATCAATATTGCCAGATGTACCCAGACTTCTCCCTCATGCCTCAAAGTGTCCCACAAAGGAAACCACTAACAATTCAAAACATTCAGCAAGTCCAAACAATGTTGAAACTTGCCTTGTGGAACCGGTTTGGTGAACATATCAGCAGGGTTATCAGCAGTACCAATTTTCATCACTTTAACTCTCTGCTCGCCTCTTAAGAAGTGATATCTTACATCTATGTGCTTAGTTCTCTCATGATGAACTTGATCCTTGGCTAGGCATATTGCACTCCAACTATCACAATATACAATAGCTTGGTCATGATGCAAACCAAGATCACCAACTAACCCCCTCAACCATATTTCCTTTTTAGCAGCTTCTGTTAAGGCCATGTACTTTGCTTCAGTAGTAGACAAAGTAACTGTAGGCTGTAAGGTTGCCTTCAAACTAACAACATAACCACCCAGAGTGAACACATAACCAGTCATAGACCTTCTACTGTCAACATCTCCAGCATAGTCAGAATCAGAATACTAGTCACCAAACACTCTGTGCAACTCCCATAAACAAGACCAACATCAGATGTACCTTTAAGGTAATGAAAAATCCTCTAAACGGCTTGCCAATGCTCCTTCCCAGGTTGACCCATGAACCTGCTGACAACATTAACAGCATGGGCAAGATCAGGCCTAGTACAGACCATAGCATACATCAAACTTCCCACTGCACTAGCATAAGGAACTCGAGACATGTACTCCTTCTCAGCTTCAGACTGTGGTGAAAACTCAGATGACAAATGAACATTTACAGCACTAGGAGTATCTATAGGCTTAGCTGATGACATACCAAACCTGGATAATATTTTCTGAATATATCCTTTCTGTGACAAGAAGAGCTTATTCTTACCTCTGTCCCTATAAATCTCCATACCCAGAATTTTCTGAGCAGCACCTAAATCCTTCATATCAAACTCAGCACTAAGAAGATTCTTCAATTTCAGAATATCAGACTTGGACTTTGCAGCTATGAGCATATCATCTACATATAAAAGTAGATAAATCATCGAACCATCATCAGTTTTGTTGTGATATACACAACAATTATATGGAATCCTGTTATAGCCAAGTCCAATCATATAACTGTCAAATCGTTTGTACCACTGCCTTGGAGACTGCTTTAACATATACAAAGATTTCTTGAACTTGCAAACATAATCTTCTTTACCTGGACACTGAAACCCATCTGGTTGGGTCATATAAATCTCTTCCTCCAACTCTCCATGTAAGAAAGCTGTCTTCACATCTAGTTATTCAAGTTCCAAATTCTGATGTGCTACTATAGCTAGTAACACCCTGATAGAAGTATGTTTGACTACTGGTGAGAAGATCTCATTATAATCAACTCCTTCCCTTTATGTGAACCCTCTAGCAACAACTCGAGCTTTGTATTTAATGCCCTTTGAAGGTGACATTCCCTCCTTTTTCTTGAAGACCCATTTACAAGTGACAATTTTTCTCTCATTTGGTCGTTTAACTAATTCCCAAGTTTGATTTTTGTCAAGAGATTCCATCTCATCCCTCATAGCAGCAGCCATTTAGTAGACTCACCACATGACACAGCTTCTCTATAGGTGGATGGCTCATGAGGATCCACCTTTTAAACAACTTGCAACGCAAAAGTAACCATATCTTCAAAACCATACCTCACAAGAGGTCCAACACCAACTCTTTTAATTCTATCATGAGTTATACTCGGTTGATCTACTCGTGATCTAGAATTCCCAGGAAAATCAACTTCTGACGTTCTAGACACATGAATTTCTGGTTGCACATCAGTTTCTGTAGTAATGTGTTGATCTTCTCCACCTTGATGTTGTAATTCATTCACAGTTGAAGTGAATTGCATCTCCACCTGTTTATCAACACTACTACTTTCTCCCACATCAGTAGACGTCGCAAAAAGCTTTACAATTGAGTTAAGCATGGAATTTTCATCAAATATCACAGTCCTACTAAGTATGACTCTATTCTCAGAAGGTGACCAGACTCTATATCCCTTAACTCCATCCCCAAAACCCACAAATATACCCTTTTTAGCTCTTGGTTCTAATTTACCCTCATTAACATGATAGTAGACAGTACAACCAAAAACTTTTAATAAAGAATAATCTGCAAGCTTACCAGACCACACCTCATAAGGTGTTTTACAATCAATAGCTGTATGAGGTCCACGATTGATTAGATAACATGATGTATTCAATGCTTCTGCCCAAAACTTTCTAGCCAACCCTACATTAGAGAGCATGCATCTTGCTCTCTCCAACAACGTCTGATTCACACGTTCTGCAACCCCATTTGTCTGTGGAGTATTCCTAATAGTATGATGGCGAACAATCCTTTCAGCTTTACAGAACTCATTAAATTCAGATCCACAAAATTCTAGACCATTATCAGTTCGCAACCTTTTGATCTTCTTCCCAGTTTGATTTTCAATCAATATCTTCCACTACTTGAAATTCTTGAAGGCTTCACTTTTATGTTTCATCATAAACACCCAAGTCATTCTCGAGTAATCATCAATTATAGACAAAAAATACCTACTGCCTCCAATAGATTCAACTTTGGAAGGTCCCCAACAGTCTGAATGAATATAATCAAGTGTCTCTTTTGTACGATGAACACCTCTTGGAAACTTGCTGCGATGAAGCTTCCCAAATACACAATGTTCACAAAATTCAAAATCTTTCACCTTATGCCCATAAAGAAGATCTCTTTTTGACAGAATTTGCATCCCTTTTTCACTCATATGACCAAGTCTCATATGCCATAACTTAGCCATATCATCCTTGTGAACGACCGACGATGCAACAACAACATAACCTGTTATTGTGGAACCTAATAGAAAATACAGTGTTCCACGCTTTATACCTTTCAGAACTACCTTAGAACCCTCATAGACATACATTGCTCCACCTTTACCTTCAAAATTGTAACCCTTACTATCGAGTACACTAAAGGATATCAAACTCTTCTTCATTAGTGGAACATGCCTAACCTCTTTTAAAGTGTAGAAGGCACCATTATGTGTTCGTATCTTGACTGAGCCGATTCCAACTATCTTGCACACAACACCATTAGCCATGCTAACATTCCCTCCATCTATTTGCTGATAGGTTGAGAAACACTCTCTATTTGGGCACATATGATAAGATGCCTCAGAATCAAGAACCCACACATCATCAGAATGTGACTATTCATTCACAACTAAAGCTAGATCTTCTTCAGAATCGATCTCAACTTGTGCAACAGAGGCGGATGCTTCCCTTTTGTCACTCTTTTCCTTTTTTTCCTGATTTCTTTCTATCTTAGGACATTCGGTTTTCCAATGCCCATTTTCTTTACAGTAGTTACAAATATTATCTGATCTAGAACCCTTTGACTTTGAAGACCTTTTATTCTGATTCGACTTCTGCTTACCAGAATTCCTATATCCTTTGCTTCTTGTAGCACCTAACCCAGATGCCTGACTTTCTGTAACTGAACTTCCTGCATTCTGACGGTCCTTTCTCATAAGCAACGTGGACTTTGTATCTTCTAAGGTCAGAGTTTCTTTCCCTCCAATATACGAGTCAACGAAAGTCTCATAAGACAGCGACAACGATGTCAACAGAATTAGGGCATCCTCATCATTAACCTTAACCTCACATTACACAAATCTAATAAAATTTTATTTAATTGATCAAGATGGTCTCATAGAGACGTACCTCTCTGTATACATAGATGATACAAACGTTTCTTTAGAAATAACTTCTTAGTTAAAGATTTCGTCATGTAAAGACTCTCCAACTTCAACCAAAGACCAGTAGCAGTTTCTTCATCTGCGACCTTGATGATGATGTCATCAGCTAAACATAGCATGATCGTCGAATGAGCCTTCTCCTCAAGAGTCTGCCACTCTTCGTCATCCACGACAGCCTTCTTTAACTTACCTATCAGTGGCACCCACAACCCCTGCTGCTTTAGTAGGGATCGCATCTTAATCTGCCATAAACCAAAACTGTTCCTCCCGATAAATTTGTCGATCTTTACGTTCACGCCAGACATCTTCAATTGTTGAACAAATGCAAAATTTTGAAAAAAACCCTAACAAGTCTCTGATACCAGTTTGTTGCGAAATCGAAAATTAAAGAACATAAAAAAGGAACGTAGAGTAGGGAAAAATCAACACACAGATATATGTGGTTCACTAACAGTGTGTTAGCTACGTCCACGGGCAGAGGGAGAACAATATTATTTCAAGAGAATGTTTTCAGAATTACATTAAGAACGACACCTCTAGATTAGAGAGTTTCAGAGGGAGAACCTAGCGAGACCCTCGTACTAGGTTGTTCGAAGCGCCAGCAAACAGATTCAAGGCATTTCAACAGATAGGAACAATCTCATTAATGGAGTTCATATTCCTAACTCACCCACTCAGGCATCATGATGTCAAAATTATTTGAAGGAGTTTGTGGACATGAAAAATACTTTGAAGGCTAGCTTATCCTTGTCTATTACCATACATACTTATTGCCTCTCTTCTTGGTCTCTTCCACTGAAAGAATTTATCAAAATCAATATAGATGTGGCTTGAAAACAAAATAATTCCTCTACTGGTTCGGGTATTGTTTGCAGAGATTCCACTGGTGATATCAAAGCATTAGCCATGAATTGTTTCAATTTTGCTCTCAATCCTACTGTTGCACAAATGAGGGCTATACTTAGAGGTGTTCGACTAGCAGACTTGATTGGATTTACAAACTTAATAGTAGAATCAGATTGTATTGAAGATGTCAATCTACTAACAAGGAAATCTATTTCTCATTGTGAAGAATGTTTGACTGAGGATATTTTGTATATTACATCCAAGTTCATTTTTGTTTCTTTTGTTTATGTTGGCAGAAGGTTAAATTTGGTGGCCCATGAAGGTGCTAAAAGGGCCAAGTGTTATAAACTTTCAAGTGTTTGGTGTTGTTTTTATCCAAATTAGGTCGTCTCTTTGGCTCAAGATGATGTATGCTTATCCAATTACCCTTGAGGCTTAATAAAGATTGAATATTTTTTCTTAAAAGAAAAGAGTGAATGAGCAAAAAAAAGTATTATGACCCATCATTTTATATTTTGACCCACTAACTTTTATTTGTTGTGTCAAATCATTATGCATGAGTAAAAATTACTTGTCACGACAACATTTAAATAATAGTGTTCATGAGTAACATTTATTTATTTATTTTGATAATGGAGTGGAACATTGAACCTCTAACCTCGAGATTTTAACTTATTGTATATACTTGATGCCAATTAGGCTATGCTCATTTTGGAAGTAATATTTAAATTGTGTGTTTGGTTATTGAACTAGGAATTTACAATATTAATGAAGGATCTCTTACCGAAGAGTTCCATGAGTGTGTTCGGATTGCTCCGATCTCACAATGACTGAAATACAACAATATACATTCAAACGTATAGTTATGCAAACAAATAGTAATTATCGGCATGCTATGAACAAGATATAACAGGGGAGAGAGTTTCCATACCAGTTGAAGACAACCTTCAAACTTCGGAACTCAATGCAGCGGAAACCTCCATACAATCTACCAACACCTAGGAGAATCGCCAACTACAGCAGCACAAACACGAACGCCACGGGGACGACACCACTAGAAAAGAGCTCCAGATATTCTCGGAGTGATAATCCAAAGAATGGTCTTTGGTGAATTTGGTAGAGGAAGGAGGAAGACCAGATTGTGTAGGCGATAAGAAAGTGGGAGGGAAAAAGGCTCTATCGCATAGCAAAATGCTTATCGTTTAGGAGAAGCTACACGATTGTGTAGGGTTTACTGAACGATCATTTAGGAAATGTATATGATCGTTTAGCAAAATCGGCACACACTACGATCGTTTAGGGAAGCTATCTGATCGTGTAGGAATTAGTGTGCGATCGTTTAGGCACAAGGTGGACGATCGTTTAGGCGGAGAAGGACTGTCGTATAGGCTCTCGATTCTTTTAAGCGATCGATTAGCTTTCACCAGTGCGCTCCCTTGATTTCTTTTCGGACGGGCGATTGAACATGTGATTCAAAATGAAAAAATTTCATTTTTATTTCATCGGTTACAATAACCGACGCTGCCCCACTAACCCACGTCCAAACGTGATTTTTGGGTTAATTATCATATAATTAACCAACTAAAATATTAATAAATATAATCATATTATATTTTTAACCTATAGTTTGATATCACATATCTAGTATAGTATTTTCTTCTTTACTTGATATAAATCCTATTTATATCTAATTTCCTCCAAAATAATGTATCTCATATATTTAGCCAATTATATCATATATAATTAACCAGTTCAATTATATCATATATAATTGAACTTCCTCTTGTCAGTTTGAACATTTCAAATTAACCCAAACACTGGTTCTTGACTTTATCCAAGCTACCCAGGGGACCTAATGGACTTGTGGCTGGAAGCTCCAACGGTTCGTGAATAGCTGTATAAACTCTTTAGCCACGAGATCCACCATCCATTCACTGTCAGACATTCTACTAAAGACAAACAGTTGAACTCTTCTTACCACAGATATATTTCTGTGTCCATCGGATATAACCATTCATGAGTACGATGACCCTTCACAGATGCTTGTAAGTACAGATGGGGCCAAATTACCGTTGGACCGCCTATGGACGCCTCCTTGGGGCGACAGGCAGTGGGTTAGCAGGTGCCTTCCCTTTTCCTTTACCACCCTTCTTCTTCTTCCCCTTTGCAGAGTTAGAAGCAGAAGGTGCAGGCTTCGTTCTTTGAGGTCGAACCTCTATGAAATCTAAGAGGATGAAACAACATTTGCCTCACCTTTTGCCTCTCCTTACTTTTCAGTAAAGATTGATATGTCTGCAAGTCGTTGAGGAGAGTTGTAAGGTTATATTTCACTTTGTTAAGAATCACATTGCTGACAAAGTGCAGGAAGCTCTCCGGCAAAGAATGCAGGATTATGCTAACCTGGCTGCCCTCATCGATGGTAAGACCATGCAACTCCGCCACATTCAAATGGACTATCATGTTTAGCACATGTTCACAAACAAAGGTGCCTTCTTCTATTTTGGAGGTGAATATGTATTTAAGAGCCTCATGCATAAGCTATTCAAGACGGTTGTCCAACATCCCCCGCAGGACTCCATGATCTCACACGCTGAGACCATAGGCTCATGTTTTCTTAGCCAAGACTTCAGAGGACTTGCCAAGATGTAGGCTTAGGCTTTCGCATTCGCCACTTGTCTCTCCGCTTGGGTAATGCCTCTCGACATTCATTTTTAGTGGCATTCGGAGCTAAAATAGAAGGAAAGCAAGCCTCCGTGAAGCGAAGACGACTAGATCCTCGATGATTAGGATCATCGTGATCATGTGTTTCCATGTTGCGAAATTATCGCCAGTAAGTTTTTCGACGCTTAATAGTGCTAACATGGCTGTTGCCATTTTGAAAATGTTGTTGAAAATATGAACAAAACTTTATTAGATTTTGCTAAACCACTTTTAAAACCAATCAGTTTTGCAAAATAGTTTCAAGTACCTTAAGTTAAAGACTTCTATTTTGTAATGATGCCCCAGTGAGGCAGGACAAACGTCACCAGTGGGGTGATCAGTTGCCTCTTCGTTGGGATGAGACATTCTCAACCATTAGGCAGAACCAACTCTTGGAATTGAACCTAACAGCCACCATTTTTCAGTCCAGAATCGTTAACCTTTAACTATTCCGCGTAAGTGTAACCCCTCGCTTTCGATGCCAGAGTCCCGCCCTAATGAGCCCTCCATAGGGAAGAAATAGATTAGGACAAGAGACTAAGTTACCTTATCCTCTTACAGGGGATCAAATAATACGCACAAAACTGCCATCCTATAGGGGGACACTCTCAGGGTGCCTCAAGGCGATGCGCAGTAACTTTATTCAACCTAACGAGGGAGACCGAGGGATATGCTATCGCACTTCCCGCTCCCACTTACTATGAACACTCTCTCCATCCACCTTGATATTGACCTACCCAAACACCATCCATTAGGGGGACATGTCAAAGGTGTTGCGAGGCCGAGGGTAGATCTCACGGTGTGGACTATTTAGGAGAAAGGTTTAAGTGAAGCATCTCATGCTCCAAGTACCTCCCACTGAATATTCTACCTAGGGTTCATTAACCTAGACAATTCGGCTACCGATTTTAGTCTAAGTTGTCTTTTTAAACTCTGCTCATAAACAACATTTGTCTATGAAATATGAACAAGTTCAAGTAGTCACATTTAAACACTTTAATGAACTGTCCTTAACTTGCATGAATGCATCAGATCTATCTAATTCACCTTTCCAGGTAAGTTCCCAGGTAGGGTTGTTACGTTTCTATCAACTTAAATACCCCAACCTAGACAGAATCCGCCTTAGACAAAAGGTCCCTTATAGATAAATTTGCTACACTTTAACCTTTTATTAGCCAATTTAATCTTATTAAACTGATTAAAAGATTAAAGCCTTAGGGTTACTAATCGTATTAGAATCGTGATCTTAGGTCTATGTGATCCAAGTTTTAAACACTTTAAAACCATTAATTAAACCTAAGTGAGTATGCATGTCTTTCTTATTTCTTTTAGTTCTAATTTCTCTTTAACTTAAAAAAAATAACTAAAACCATTGCGCACAACGAGGTGTTTATAACATTTATAAAGTAACCTATGTGTCATGCTTCATGCAATTTCCGGTCATTACTATATATAATTTTTATATAACGCGTAACGACCAAGCAAACATGCTATCATTCACCCTTATATTATAACAATTATAATATAAAGATGATGTATGTCAATGCTTTTTATGCAAGCATAAATATAACTCTTATATTATATGATGCATGAGCACGCTCTTACATAATTAAATCATGCTTCTCTAAATTATAACAATTATAATAAAGAGATGATGCATGACCATTGCATAACCTAAGGTGGGATTTACTATATGTGCATACTGATAGCTGGTAGAAATACATGCTATTGTAGCCTTTTATTTAGAATTATGAGGGCTAACAAGTAGAATATGCGTTGATAATACTAAGAATTCATGTGAAAAGTGAGTTTTCATCGATCAACACTGAAAATCTCGGCTAAACCAATATTATGCGTTATTCGGCGTCAACATGTCTATTTTTGTAGCTATCGCAGGAGTTGATCGCATGCGTTCATCACATGGGTATTGCGGCTACAGAGTAATAACCATGATAGAAGGGTGATCGCAAGGTTGGTGGATGGGATGGTACTTTGAAAAACAAGCATGAACGCATACCTTGGGAGTACCAAAAAGATGATGTTGACATTTCACCTACCGCGCCGAAAGTGGCAGTGATTCAGAGTAGGACCACCAATGCTGTCGGCATTTAAGCTCTATAAATAGAGCCGCAGAGCCCAAATTCAAGGCATTCGAGCTTTTGCCTTAAGACAGATCCTTGTGGTCACAGATGAGAGCGTGAGAAGACATACTTTGAGAGTTCTTCATTCCTTCAACCCATTATGAGTGATGACCAGAGCTTTGTCGGAGATAGATCTCGAGAGATACTACTCCACCGCCCATCCATGGCACCATCAGCAGCCTTGACATACATTTGATGGAAGTAAGAGATTGCCCACATCTAGCCCTCCACCTCTCTTTTTATCTCTGTATTGTATTACATTTTGGCTTAAGACATTAATACATTTTGTAATCAATGGATCTCTTTATTTCCCTCGACTCCATCTTCATTAACTTTTTCTTTATCATCCCTTACTTTCATTGCAACGAACTAAGCAAGATTACAAGCGTTATCACATACTCAATCATGCGGCATAGAGATATGAAGCATGTAGCAAACCATCGAGAGGTGTGCATTGCGCGAGTATAGTGAGTTAATCCTCTTTGCTTAGTGTGAGGCTATAACAACACTTGTCTATGATCCGTCGCAATACTTGTCTATGAGCTGATTAGCCACAAATAACTGCCCGAAAGGGTAAGTAGTGGAACTCACTAAGTAAAGTAAGCAGTGTTCCTAGAGATAGGAATAATCTTATGTTCAACATAACCATGCGTTATAGAGATATAAGCATGCGGTTGACCACTGAGAGGTGTGCGATGCATTAGTATGGTGAGCTGGGATTATCCTTGTGATCAAGCTTAATAATGCGGTGAATTTATCCCCTCCATCATTTTATCTATTTTTTTCCATGCGTCTTATTACACGTTAACAGTTGCCGCGTCTCTACCAACTCTCATAGTCATACTTCCATTGCTCAATCTATTTAGTTAGGAATAGAAGTCGCACATAGACTTTTAACTTCCTTATTCTTTTATTCATTGTCTCAAACACATTGCTTTGCAACATTTAGTTACAAGTCCCTGAGTTCAACCTCGGATCACCCCAAGAAACTTGCGATCTCGTTATACTTGGCAAGAGAGCAGGAAAACTTGTGATAGGAATGAATGATCATCGCATACACGATTAGTGCATATTCTTTAGTTCAATGCATGATCATCAATGCATGGAGATCAATGCATAGCATAAGATGCACGCATATTTACTCCCTATTTTCCAACCATCATGTTTTTGGCCCGTTGCCGGGGACTGGCGACTTTAGTGTTGATATTTTTGTGATATTGTGCAGGACCGGTTTCTGGATTACAGTGTGCTTAAGCGAAGAGCAGCTGACGGTGTATGAGTATTGGAACGGATCCATAATTCAACGCTGACCTATAAATCGAGAAAACCTTTCACAGAGAGCACGCCAAAATTGTAATAGGCGTCGCAGAAATATGGCAAACAACAACAATGACAGACCCGAAGTAAATCAAGGAATGAATCGGCCTCCACAAAACCCAATCTTCTTGGTCGATGATCGCAATATTCCTATGAGAAACTATGCGGCGCCCAATTTATATGATTTTTCGCCTGGTATCACAAGACCAACAGTGGAAGAAAATGCCAGGTTCGAGATTAAATCTGTTATGCTCCAAATGATACAAAATGCCAGTTTGGAGGTTTGTAAGGAGAAGACCAACATGAATACCTCACCAGTTTTGTTGAGATGTGCAATACATTCTCCATTTCTGGCGTGACACCCGAAGGCATCAGACTCTATCTATTTCCTTGCACACTTAGAGCTGATGCCAAGAAGTGGGCCCATTCTTTGGAGCCAAATGACATTAACTTCTGGGATCAGTTGGTAAAAAGATTTATGAAAAAGTTCTTCCCTCCCGCCATTAACGCAAGAAAACGATGGGAAACACTAAATTTCGAGCAAGTAGACAATGAAACTCTGAGCACAGCATGGGTGCACTTCCGACGTTTGGTGAAGAACTGTTCGAATATTGGGATTCCAAATTGCGTTCTTATGGAAACTTTCTATAATGGCCTGAACAGAGCGACGCAAGCAGTCACAGATGGCTTAGAAGCAAGAGGTTTTATGGATAAAACTTATATCAAAGCGAAAGTCATCCTAGATCGCATATCGCGAAATACGGATGATTGGGTTGATGATGGATATGGAGGTAGAAGCATGGAATGAAGGAAAACAGACAGCGCCATTGTACCAGTGGACACAATGACTACGCTGGCCGCCCAGATGGCTGCAGTCACCTCGCTCATGCAAACCATGGCTATAAATCAAGGAGCACTCTCTCAGAATGCAGCGCAAGCCAGTGTACTGACGCAAGTGGCAGCAGTAAGTTGTATACAATGTGGAGAGGCTCATTTAGTGGAAGCTTGCCCGTTGAACCAACAATCAGTATATTTCATCCACAATTCACATGCCCATTTGTCATATTTGCATTTCGTCGCATGCCATTTGGACTCTGCAACGCACCGGGCAGCTTCTAAAGGCGTATGATGGCCATTTTCTCAGATTTCTTGGAAGAGTCAGTTGAGGTATTCATGGATGAATTTTCATTTTTTTGCAACACCTATGAATCTTGTTTAGCAAATTTGGAAAGAGTTTTGAAGAGATGCGTAGAAACAAATTTGGTTTTGAACTGGGAGAAATGTCATTTTATGGTAGAAGAAGGAATAGTATTGGGCTACAAGTTATCAAAGGTAGGATTGGAAGTGGACCAAGCAAAAATTGACGCAATTGCCAAGTTACCACCATCAGTCAATGTGAAAACACTTAGGAGTTTTTTGGGACATGCGGGGTTCTATTGAAGATTCATTCGCAACTTCTCCGAAATCGCAAGACCCCTAAGTGCGCTCCTCGAGATTATCGCGAATACAAATTTAATGACGCATGCACTGAAGCATTTCACACGCTGAGAAATGCGCTCATCACCGCACCAATTCTGGTTGCGCCCGATTGGACGTAACCGTTTGCGCTGATGTGCGATACAAGTTGATATGCGGTGGGCGCAGTCTTGAGCCAACGAAAAGACAGAGTTTTGCATCCAATTTATTATGCTAGTAAGATACTGAATGATTTGCAAGAAAACTATACAACCACAAAAAAAGAAATGCTCACAGTGGTGTTTGCCCTAGAAAATTTTCGACAGTACCTAATCAGATTGAACGTGGTGGTGTATATGGATCACTCTGCGATCAAATACCTCATGACAAAGAAGGATGCAAAACCAAGACTGATTAGGTGGGTACTACTCCTGCAAGAATTTGACCTAGAGATCAAGGATCGGAAGGGCACAGAGAACGAAGTCGCAGGTCATCTATCACGTCTAGATAATTGCAAGGTTCAGAAGAGAGAGAAAGAGATTGAAGAGAGATTCCCCGACGAACACCTTATGACGATATGCGATAACGTTCCATGGTATGTGGATATCGTGAACTTCATAGTTTGCGGCCAAGTACCTGAAGACTATTATCCCAACAGAAGAAGAAGTTAAGGCACAAGGTTAAATTTTATTTCTGAGATGATCCATTCCTATGTCGGCTCGGACCTAATCACATTCAGTGTCGATATGTTCCTGCGCACGAAACCAAGCACATTTTAGAGCTTTGTCATGAGTCCCCTTATGGAGGACATTTTGGGGGGCAGAGGACCATCGCTAAAGTTATGCAGAGCGGCTATTTTTGGCCAATGTTGTTCAAGGATGCCCATGCCCATGCCCATGTTGTGCAATGCGACAAGTGCCAGCGAATAGGGAACATGTCCAGGCGAGACGAAATGACTTTAACTTCCATATTAGAGATTGAGCTTTTTGATGTATGGGGAATCGACTTCATGGGCCCATTTCCACCTTCAGAGGGCCATCACTATATTTTGGTTGCAGTTGATTATGTTTCAAAATGGGTTGAAGCCATCGCATGCGTTAGAAACGATGCGGCCACGGTGGCAAAATTTCTCAAGAAAAACATTTTTGCACAATATGGAACGCCTCGTGTATTAATCAGTGATGAAGGCACGTATTTCATCAACCGCATCATAACCAACCTATTGATCAAATTTAATGTCAGCCACAGAGTCGCAACTGCTTATCACCTACAAACCAATGGGCAGGCAGAAATCTCCAACCGTGAAATCAAGACCATCTTAGAAAAGGTAGTTCTATGAAGGATTGGTCGCCCAAGTTTGATGAAGTGCTATGGGTATACAGGACTACCTTTAAGACTCCAATCGGCATGTCCCCATATGCCCTGGTCTTTGGAAAAGCTTGCCATTTGCCTCTTGAGCTGGGACACAAGGCAATGTTGTCAATCAAAAAGCTGAATTTTGATCTGACGAATGTGGGAGAAGTTCGGAAGCTTCAGTTAAACGATCTAGTCGAATGTCACATGAACACCTATGAAAATTCCAAACTATATAAAGAACGAACAAAGAAATGGCATGACGATTGCATAAGCAAAAGAACATTCTTCGTGGGACAACAAGTACTCTTATTTAATGCACATTTATGATTGTTTCCAGGTAAGTTGAAGTCTCGTTGGTCTGGGCCATTCCAAATCAAGACCTTCTTTCCCCATGGTGCAGTGGAGTTGACAAGCAAGGATGGAAGCAATGCATTCAAGGTCAATGGTCAAAGAATTAAACCCTACTATAGGGGTATTGTGGAACGACGCAAAGAGACCATCGACTTGGGCAGGCAAGTCTGATCGCCTGTGGGGATGCGCTTTGCGGTAAAGTTGAAAATCTTTTTCAAAAAGCATCCATCTAAACTATCTTATTGCTTTGTTAAATTAGTTTCCCTTTCAGTTTCTATTTGCATTGTTTATATTGAATTGAATGAATGATTTGCGTAAGCATAGCAATGACTTATCATTACAGTTTTGAGATAAGCATTGCGATGTCAGATATACAATGCGATGACGGATATGCATTGTGTTGATGGGTATGCATTGCGCCCATCTTCCATTTAATTTAATAACAAAATTAAAATAAAATAAAATAAAATAAAATTTACGGAGAAGGTAAATGTACGAGTGTTTAAGCTCCCGAGGTTCATTATTGCGTAGCAGACGACAAGACGTCTTTTGTCTGCTAGGTCATAATGGAGAGGGGCGCAACAGACTTTTTGGATTACCAAGGTCTGCCAAGCGCATTTTCGGTATCCGTTGGGCCTTTCAAGGCCCAACCTATAAACCCCCCCAGCCTCATCAAGGAGATTACAACCACATTTTCACTCAAACCTCCCCAAAACCCTTTGCATACTCAAAACCCTACCGTCCGTTCTTCCCTACCCAAAAGCACCACTTTCTTTTTTCCCATCACCTGAATCCATGGCCAGACAATCATCGCACTCTTCTTCCCAACCATCATCCTCCTTCAAAGCCCTAGTCTCCGTGTGGGAAGTGGCCTTTCTCACCACCAGTCTCCACCCCGCTGCCCATCCGCCCAGCCAAGACCAGTCCCCAGAATCGCCGGAAAACCCAGGCGAAAATCTTCAGCGTCTGTATCTCCATCTACTCGCTGAGAGGGGCTGAGCACGGAGAGTGCTCTTACCACCAGGTTTGAGGTGGCACTCCCACTACCATATAACGGGCAGAAATGCACGTTATCATAATGCTAAGTTCTTAAACAATGTTGGCTTGCGTTGATAAAATATGTTAAATTGCTTCCAAAAAGTATCATATTCATAATATTATGGTTGCATGCGTTCATCGTATAAGAACATTTGATTTTTGTGTTTTTATACAGATTATGCATGAATGCAAGTCGGAAATTGCGATCATAGGAAATCATCGGTCGAGCGCAACTTCACCGTAAGGCTTTGCGATGATTGTGCTCGCAAACATTTGCTAAAAAAGGATTGCTGCAACCTGGTCAGCGCAACTTGGTGGGCACATCTGGGTGAAAGGTATAATTAATCATGATGGGACAGAAAGCTGATGACAGTCGAATCCGAATTAAGTTGACAACCGCTAACGAACAAGTACATTCAGCTTTTCGGTGATAAATATTCGACGCATCAGTCAGGAATTAAAGCCGTCCCATCTGTACAATCATGAGAGAGAAGCCACCTTTCACCCTGGAAGTTCTATAAATACCAAAGGCATTCTTCAGAAAAGAGGTTCCACCAGTTCACGAGTTCACCATCTTACGAGTTTAGCTTGGTTCTTAGATTTTCTTTTACTTCAAGGTGGACGCGAGAGAAGAGGTTGTGTCGACAGATCATTCCGGTAAGCTTGGGAGAACGCTGGAAGCTTCAAGGACAGAGAGAGAGAGCTGACGGCTGCGGAAGCAGGAACAGCTTTGGAACCGAATAGGGATTTACAGTGTAAAAGCCTCGATTAGCAAGGAATTGCTACCAGGCTCTCTACCTTTAACTTCCATTGTTATTTTGTACTCCACTCATTTATCAAAATGGAATCTACTTCTCTATATCTGTTCACTCTCTGTTATTTACGATGGAGTAACTAAATCAGTTGAATGGGTTGAGAAGCATTTAGCTAGCACAACTAGGGAATCTTCATTCTATACGATTATCTTGTATTATGTATACTTCATTCGTCAATTACAGATACTTGGAAGGGTAATCTAAGGACAGGATCTAAGCTTGGGAAGGTCAGGTTAGAATCTAGGCTCGGGAGAGCCAGATTAGAACGCATAATCAAGAGATAGGAGCTTAGAAATAAGCACTATTCGCTATTAACGCATCGCATGCATCTTAGAGATAGGATATGATTGTATGCGGTCACCTTGCCTTTATGCATTTTGCATCATCGCATAGGAAAAGAGTAGAGACTTAGGAATAAGCTCTATTGATACTTTTGCATTCAACAAATGCGTCCTAGACTTAGGAGCATTGCATTTGCATTGGAAAATGACTTACTGTGCATGGTTGTAGAATGATCGCATAGTCTCACGCATTCCCAAGTAACGCTAGCTAAAGACCTTTTCAACTCGCTCATCCGTATACTCAGTGCATCTATCACACAACTGACTTTTCTCAAATCCACCGCATTTTTTTGTTTTTCATTAACGCAATCAACAACAAACCAACAATTAATTGAGTCACTGGTTATCGCAAAGTTTTCATAAAAATTACCATCGCAATCTTTTTTCCCAAGTCCCTGAGTTCGACCCTGGACTTACCAGGAAACTCAGTGGAGTTTACACTTGGATTCCGCTGAGGAAACTTGAGTGCTCAACGCAATTTCACCATCGCATATCATCCATAATTTCACTTCATAAAATCAAGCATCAAGTTTTTCTACCTCCAATTGAAAGTGAACAGTAGAGAAAAGATGACAAGGAGGTATTTGAGAGCATTTTAAGCCATTTAGAGAAGGACGAGGGGCTGTTGGAAGCAGAAATAGTGAACCAGCCCCTACCATCGGAGGAGGAGTTGGTTTCGGCATCACGAAGGATGACCCTCACAATCGTGGATCCTAAGGAGAATGCCCCAACAGACTCCAATGAGGGACCCATCAGGGCTGTTGTGGAGGATGTGGAAGCGCGGAGGCGGGCGGAGCAACTTACTAAGGAGGTGGAGAAGGGAGCCAAAGATCAATGGACAGAAAAAGATGAAGGAGAAGGAGAAAAAGGAGTTTTGCCGCAGAGCCAAAGTGTAGCGCAACATTGAGTTAAAAAGAGAAGAGAGAGAGGAATGGGAAAGGGAAAAGCAAGAGCAGGACGAGGAATAGGAACACATTCAACGACAAAAGACATGCCTTGCGTCCGTTCAAGAAAAAGGAAAAGAGAAGGTGGAAGGCAGCGAGTCTTCGCCGGCTAGAAGGCACCTAAAAGTTCGGAAGGAAAATGATGATTTATTAATGGAAATAGGTTTCTTCCCTGCGCTGGCCCCACTAGTAGACCTTATCATCAGAATCATAGTGGAGCATGGATGGGAAACACCCATCCATAGTCATCCTTACGATAGTGCAGGCCTTTTATCACGGCTAGCTCCACGACACCGAAGATGCGGTGGTCGTTGATGAGAGGGTAGTGCCATTTAGCGCCAAAGACATCAATAAGCTCTATCAATTAAAGAATTTATCGAAAGCACCCGACAACAAAATGATTGATGATCTTGCTAAAGAACACATGGAGGATGCATTGAGAATATTGGCGCAACCAGGCACCAATTGGACGGTGTCCTTGACTGGCATTAGAACCCTCGCATCCAACCGTTTGCTGCCAGAAGCACGTATGTGGGTCGATTTAGTGAAGAGACGGCTCATCCTAACCACTAATGACAAGACAAATTCAATGGATCGAGTCATGGCCGCATATTGCATTGAGCGCGACATTTCGATTGATGTGGGCAGACTTCTTGCGAGGAAAATTAGAGGCTATGTAGGCCGCATTAGGGGCAAATACTTCTTTCCGTGGATTATCTCTAGCCTATGCCTATCTTTAGGCGCTGGCATTGAGGATGAGCCGATGACAGAAGTCCATGGCCTCATTAGCACAAAAATCCTGAGAGTCCCTCTCAAGGATTCACTGCATTACTTTGAGCCTCCACCTAAGTAGCCCCTTATCGATTTTAATGCGCCACAACCACCCAGACCCAAAAGACGGCGACGCAATGAAAAAGGCAAGGAAATTATCCAAGGTAGTACATCACATCAGCCACCCAATGAGCCCTTGGAAGATCCTTTACCTTTAGTCATCCGGCCACCTAGCCCCACCATCGAACCCCTTTCCTCTCTTTCCGATCGTTTTACAAATCTTCTTCTTTCCCCTAACTCCAACCCCCTATCCCCAGCAGCATCCATTAGCCATCCATCACCACCCCACCTGTCCCTTAGAGCATTGTTGCATGTTGATGACCCACACGGTGTGGGTGCAGGCCCTTCCACTCAGCCCTAAACCGATACAAGTGAGACATCGACGGCACCTCCCCCCACTGCATCTATTGTTGCTGCCCTTGAGGATATGTGGGGTTTCTTAACCCAAAAACTCTCCTCCTTCCGCCAAACCCTCATGGAGTTGTGAGAAAGCAATGCAGAGCTGCGCCAGGCGATGATCAACATATAACGCAATATCTTTACTCTTCACCTGAATCAGAGGTAGTTAGTAGAATGTAACCACGAGTACTTCAACTTCTTAACCGCATATTTACATGGTCTCGTGGTTCCTCAGCATCTGCGACAACCTCTTTTCTTTTAAGAAGCGCTGCCTGGAGTTCCTCCGCAACCTCCACCCCGCAATGAACCCCTGCCTGAAGTTTAAATTTGGGGGTGTATCACCTTCTTCCTTATCTTTGTATTTTCTTTCTTCAATTTTTTTTGAAATTTTTGTGTTTGTGGCCATTACAATCCTTTGTACCTGGTGAATTTATATATATTGAATGAATATCTTTCCTTATTTCTTGGCCTCTTTATTTATATCATCCTTTGTCAATTCAATGCGGTATTTCCTTTTTTTCTTTTGCGCCGTTTATTTGCACTGCTATGATGAGTATTATGTGTATCCTTAGCACAATTTCTTTATATATCGCATTTTCTGCCTAACACTTAGACAATTCATCGCAATAGTTTCAACTTTACCTTCTCTAGCACAAGACTCTGCACAAACCTTCTTTTCAAACTTTTGACTAAGTGTTTTGTCTTTTCTGTCCAAAACGATGTAATGAGGATCTTGTGATCCTCTAAATTTGGGGGTGGGAAGGGTCTATGCAGATGCAATCAAGCAGATGCATTCATTTAAAAAAAAAAAAAAAACAAAAATCCTCTGTCAACGCAAGGGAAAATCCCAACCTGATAAGAGTTAAGTCGTGAAAGGAACCTGCTCGTAATTGGACGTACGCATGACACCCGTGAGAGCAAGACAAAATGAAGGTAGGTTACTAGGATCGACGCAATACAAAAAAAAAAAAAAAGAGAAAAGAAAGAGACAACTCCACTGACCAGCTAAAGTAAAAACTTGGCCAAGGGACAAGAGTTGAAGTTGAGCTTGGTACACAACCGAAGTTAGATGTTTGCATGACACCCCGTGGGAGCAAGCCAAAACGAAGAGTGTAACCATGATTAACAGTCTCTATGGTAAGACACAAACCAAGCTATAACATAAAAGGCGCATTTCATTTTTTTACAAAAAAAAGAAAAAAAAACATCTTTTGAAACAATAAGGGAACTTTGAGCAGAGGTTTGTCTTAGGTAAGACTAAAGTAGAGCATACTGAAGAAATGTTCAAAGATAGAAGGAACTAGTGTTTTTGAGAAATTATGTAGAGGAATAGCATTCTGAGTAGCTGATGTGTGGTTGATGCGATGAAATAATGGTGGATAATGCGATGGTGGTGTATGCGTTGTGCATACAAGTTTTCCTAGCAAAATCCAAGTATAAATTCTACTAGGTTGCCTGGTAAGCCCAGGGTCGAACATAGGGACTAAGGAGACAGTATGGGACAATGATTTTAGATTTCTTTGCAGTGACAAATAAAACAATGCGTTGGTTGGTATCTTTGTTTAATGTATAGATTCTATGCGGCGAACTTGAGAAAAGAGTTAATAACGACGAAAGTTACGATGAGTATGTGGGGGAACAGGTTGAGAAGGTATTTAGCTAGCACTTCCTGAGGTTGCGTTCAAGCTATGCGATCATGCTACACACATACAACAACAATTCATCTTCCAATGTAAATGCTATAGTTCCTACTTTTAGGATGCCTGCGATGTATACGATGATGTCTATAGGACTTATTCCTAAGTCTCTATTTCTTGCCTATGCAATGATGAATACTGCACACAGGTACAAGGTGACCGCATACCATCATATCCTATCTCTAGGGTGCATGCGATGCGTTAATAGCAAATAGAACTTATTCCTAAGCTTCTATCTCTTGATTATGCGGTTCTAATCTAACTCTCCCTAGCCTAGATTCTAATATGACTTTTCCAAGCCTAGATTCTATCCTTAGATCACCCTCCCGAGCATTTCTAAAGGACGAATGACACATACTTAATACAAGATGATCGCATAAAGTGAAGATCTTAGGTCATGCTAGCTAAGTGCTTCTCAACCCATTCGATAGTTTAGTTACTCATGCATACTGTAAAGAGAGTGAACAGATATAGAGATGTAAATTCCATTTTATAAATAAGATCAGAATACAGAATGACAATGGAAATAGAGATAGAGAGCCTGGTAGCAATGTCTTGCATCCCAAGGCTTTTACACTGAGTTTCTCTACTTTGCTCAAAGAATGTTCTTCTTCTGCAAGAGTCGACCCTCTCTCTGTTCTCAACGCTTCTTGCCACTATTTCGAGTTAACCAGGATGATCTTTCGGCGTATTCTCCCTTCACTCGCCTTCGCCTTCTAAGTATATAAAATTACAGACTACGACTATCTAAGTATATGGTGAAGAAGAACTCTAAATTCTAAATAGCGGAACCGAACTCCTTTAAGGAAGGTGGCCTTCGGTATTTATAGAGCTTCAGGGTGAAGAGCTTTTTCTCTCAAATGATTGCACTGATGGGATGTCATTAATTCTCTGTTTGATGCGCCGATTAATTGTCACCGAAAAGTTGAGTGTACTTGCTACAGTGTGTCATTAACAGCTTGTCAACTAAATTCGGATTCGACCATCATCAGTTTTCTATCCCATCGTGATTTATTAAGCTTTCACCTTGATGCGCCGTCTCTATGTAGCCACCTGTTTGAGCAGATTTTTGTGAGCGCATAGGATCGCATAGCCTTGTGGTTGCAATTTTTTAATGTGATCGGATGCTGAATTCTTTGGATCGCAACTCTACCTTGTGCCAATGCATTTTCCTGCACAAAATACATAAATTAGCTGTTTTAATGCAATGGACGCATGCGATCACAATGTTCTAAACTTAACGCTTTTGGACACAATTTTATATATTTTTACCATCACAATCCTTCATTGTTTTATATCTTTGTGCTGTAATAACATGCATTTCTACCCGTTATCACATCCCCAAATTTAAAACAATGCTTGTCCTCAAGCATAAAATAAAAATTTTTCTCTAGAAAGTCAGCGCCTTTTTCTTTCCTAGATTCCTCGAGGTGCCTTATTCAAATCCTATGTACCAAAATCTTCTTAATTCCTATCCAGGTCTCTTCTTAAAATATTTCTAAAATTTAGAGACCGTAAGTTTAACCTTAAAAAAAGACTTTACTTGTTTCCAGGATATTGCATGATTTATTTCATAAAAAAAACTTTTTCAACTGGGGTGTTTTCAAATGATTTTTATCCTTACGTAGTTTAGATATTCTTTCAATGACCTTGCGCTAATCCAAGTGCCTAGCCTTTGTTTTGGCTTGCCCCCACGATGTCATGCGAGCATCAAACTACGAGCAAGACGCTTGTTCTCAGTCTAAACTCATGCCCATTTGGCAGTGGAGTTGTGATTATTTTATTTATGCGTTGATCACGATTCTTACCTTCGTTTTGGCTTGTCCCCACGGGTGTCATGCGGACATCCAACTACGAGTAGGATCTGATCGCAACGTTATGATTTTCTTTTTTGTAATGCCTAAAAATAGCAAGGTTGAAAATAAATACTGCACCCCCAAATTTAAACGCAGCAATGTCCTCATTGCTGAAAGATTGAAAGAATTCATGCTTACCCTTAGGAGGTTTCGTAAAAGTCAGTTTGAAAGAAAGCTGGTGGACTAGTAACTTTTAGAAATATTTCATGAATTGACTGTTCCTAAAATTAAGTTGACTCTAGTGCATGTGATGAAAAATAGAGGCATGCGTTTCATCATTGAAATCATAATTGGCGAAGAAAAACAATGCAGTGACTCACTAAATTAATCAATGTTTAATGATTGCGCCGACTAAAGAGGATGCGATGATAAAATTATCAAAGTTAAAATGCGATGCGAGAGTACAAAATTTGGAATAGACAAAGTTAAGGAAAGATACAACCCCCAAATTTGCTCTGTCGCCCGCATTATTTTTGATTGCATCCTTCTTTGCGGCAAGCCAATTTCTTCAATTGCAATGGTTGTCCTAGCTAATCCCATCTTTCGGTTATCATGTAGCTCCCTCGGAATCGTTCACCACTATTGTTGCAAAAAAACATCGAGAGGGTCAAATGAAAGACAAAGTTAACAAAATAGACTTTTTTTTAAGATGTAGAGGAATAAAAGGATATGATAATGGGTATGAAGAGGTAGAATTGAGTTCATGAATTGAAGGTTCCAAAGATACTTCACAAGAATTGCGTCCCTGATGAAATTGAATCGCATGATTGTGCAGGGACCACCCACTTCTTTTTCAGTCAGAATTCCTCAGGTGCACGGAGGTGTTCTCACGATGCTAGTTTTTTCCGTGATATATTTTGACTCTTTGCCCATTGACTTTGAATGCGTTTGTCCCATCCTCATTGGATAACTCAACTGCTCTATGTGGGAATACCTCTCTGATTATAAAGGGTCGGGACCAGCGTGACTTTAATTTACCGGGAAAGAGTCGTAGCCACGAATTGAATAATAAGAACTTTTGTTCGACTCAGAGATTCTTCTCGCATAAGTTTTGTGATGCCAACGTTTTGCGCGCTCCTTGTAGATTTTGGAATTCTCGTATGCGTGAGTTCTCCATTCCTCAAGCTCGACCAGCTGAAGTTTCTTTGCTTCCCCTGCAACCTTTAAGTCAAAATTGAGTTTTTTCACTGCCCACGGTGCTTTGTGCTCCAACTCGAGCGGTAAATGACATGTCTTTCCGAACACCAGCGCATACGGGGACATGCCTATAGGTGTCTTATAGGCGGTTCTGTATGCCACAAGGCATCGTCCAGCTTCATTGCCCAATCTTTACATGAAGGTCTCACCACCCTCTCTAATATCAGCTTGATCTCCCTGTTGGACACTTCAGCTTGACCATTTGTTTGTGTATGGTATGTGGTGGCCACCTTATGGAGGATATTATATTTGAGCAGAAAATTGTTGACGATGTGATTAACAAAGTGAGAGCCTTCATCACTTATTATGGCATGTGGAGTGCCAAAACGAGTGAAAATATTTTTCCTTAAAAACTTGGAGATTACCGACGCATCGCTTGTGACGCACGATACCGCTTCTACCCATTTGGAAACGTAGTCGACGACCGATATAATGTATTTGTGACCATTTGATGGTGAAAATGGTCCCATGAAGTCTATGCACCAGATGTCGAATAATTCCAATTTTAAGATGATGTTCATGGGCATCGCATGCTTCCAGGAAATGTTTCCCGTGCGTTGGCACTGGTCATATTTCATTGCATAGTCTCTTGCATCCTTAAATAAAGTTGGCCAAAAATACCTACTTTGTAGCACCTTTGCTGCTGTGCGTTGGCCTCTAAAGTGTCTTCCATGTGGCAAGTCATGGCATTGTGATAATATGCATTGGTGAGCAACGTCTGGTATGCATAGACACAAAATCTGGTTTGATCCCCTCTTATAAAGATTTGGCTCGTCCTAATAATAGATCTACATTCATGTCTGAGTCGCCTCTTCTGGTGGGCTGTGTAATCCTCAGGGAATTGTTCGCAAACCAGAAAATTGACCACGTCCGCTACCATGGTAATTCTTCAATTTTAAATAACTGGTCGTCTGGGAAAGTTGCGTTCACCTCTAACTGGTTGCGGTCAACTTCTGAATTTTCTAATCTAGATAAATGGTCCGCAACCTGGTTCTCCGTCCCCTTGAGATCAATGATTTCCATGTTGAATTCTTAAAGGAGGAGAACCCATCGACTCAATCTCAGCTTCGCATCTTTCTTTGTCATCAAATATTTTATCGCCGAGTGGTCAATGTGAATGATTACTTAGTTCCTAGCAAGTAAGCTCTGAATTTTTCCAACACAAATATCACCGCAAGCATTTTTTTTTTCTGTGGTAGTGTAATTTGTTTGAGCAGGGTTCAAGGTTTTACTCGCATATACGATGGGGTGTAGCATTGTTTTCTTTTTTTGCGCCAGCACTGCCACCATCACATAACCGCTTGCATCGCACATTAGTTCAAAGGGTTGTGTCCAGTTCGGTGCGATAAACACAGGTGTGGTTATTAATGCTTGCTTCAGTATCTTGAATTCTTTAAGGCATTGGTCATCAAAGTCAAATGCTCTTTCTACCTCTAGCAACGCTCTTAATGGTCGTGCAATCTTTGAAAAGTCTTTCATAAAACGTCGATAAAAGCCAACATGTCCTAAGAAGCTCCTGATAGCCTTCACATTTGCTAGAGGTGGGAGCTTTTCAATCACCTCAATCTTCGCCTTGTCTACCTCTAGCCCATCCTTGGAGACTTTGTGCCCCAGTATAATACCTTCCTTCACCATGAAGTGGCATTTCTCCCAGTTCAGCACAAGGTTCGTCTCTTCACATCTCTTTAGTATCTTTTCTAGATTTTTGAGACAGACTTCGTACATTTGCCCATACACCGAGAAGTCGTCCATGAAAATTTCTACAGAATCTTCAAGATACTCAGAAAAGATGGCCATCATACACCTCTGAAAAGTGCTCGACACATTGCATAGGCTGAACGGCATGCATCGAAACGCAAATGTTCCATAAGGGCAGGTGAATGTGGTTTTCTCTTGATCTTTAGAACCAATCATGATTTGGTTATAACCGGCATATCCATCCAAGAAATAGTAGTAATCATTTCCTGCTAGGCATTCTAGCATCTGGTCGATAAAAGGCAAGCGGAAATGATTCTTCTTCGTTACCGCATTCAGTTTGCGGTAGTCTATGCAAATCCGCTAGTTAGTGACGATCCTCATTGGTATTAGTTCATTATTTGCATTTGGGACTACTGTCATCCCTTCTTTCTTCAACACACATTGCACGGGGCTGACCCACGTGCTGTCGGCGATTGGATAGATAATCCTTGCGTCCAACCATTTGATTATTTCCTTCTTCATGACCTCCTTCATCGCAGGGTTGAGTCTGTGTTGATGTTTGATTGATCCTTTTTTATTGTCCTCGAGATGTATCCAGTGCATACAATATGCGGGGCTGATTCCTCTCATGTCTGCTAACGTCCAGTCGATTTCTTTTATGTACTTTTTCAGGATGCTCAGCAGCGCATTCTCTTGATCTTCATTAAGTGCAGAGGAAATTATTACTGGTAGCATTTGATTCTGCCCCAGAAAAGCATACTTTAGGTGGTTTGGAAGAGTATTCAGCTTTACTATCGGTGGTTGTTCCAAGGATGGTTTTGGTGTTTGTGTTTCGTCATTCATTGTCAGCTTTTCTTCTTTGGTTGTTTCTATGATCGCATTGTAGGCTGCTATGGATGTGGTCGCATCCTTATCTTGATTTTCATCTTCAGACTTTTCTTCTTCATTCAAACTGGGTTCATCATCGGACTTAGTGAGGTCTTCTTCTTTCGAATATTTCATGGCTCTGATAATATCAAACCTGATCTTTTGTCCATTCACACTCAGTGTGATCTCTCCCTTGTACACATCAATCTGAGCGCGACCAGTGGACAAAAATGGTCGTCCCAGGATGATGGGCACATCCTTGTCCGCTTCATAATCTAGGATGATGAAGTCTTCCGGTAATATAAACTTGTCAATTGTGACCAAGACATCCTTCACCTTTCCTTCTGGATGCACAAGAGATCTATCAGCTAGCTGAAGAGTCACCGTCGTGGGTGCCAGTTACCCCACATTCAGCTTCTTAAAAATCGAAAGGGGTATTAAGTTGATGTTGGCCCCAAGATCGCAAAGCGCTTGACCAATGTATAACCCGTCGATCAAGCAGGGTATTGTGAAATTTCTGGGGTCGCGCATTTTCGGTGGAATTATGGACTTTGAACTTTGCCTCAATGCCACCGTTGCGAACTTACCGGTGCTTCTTTTCTTCGTCACCATATCCTTCAGAAACTTTGCAAACTTTGGCATCTGTTCAATCGCTTCAGTGAAGGGAATGTTGATATGCAACTGTTTCAGCATGTCCATGAAACGTTGATATTGCACTTCATCATTTTTCTTCTTTTTAAGTCTTTGGGGGAATGGTGGCAGCTGTATTTTCACGGTTCCCTATTCTATTGGCTTCAAAGTGGACGCAATCTCCAGTTCCATTGTCTTCTGTTCTTCTGTTTCTTCTTGGGTCAACGAGGTCTGTGGTTCCATCGAAATTGGAGCAGTCCTACTCGGCTCTTTCTTCTCCTCCACCACTGTCTTTCTGCTTCGCAATGTCACAACTTGACATTGCTCCTTCCCCGTACTTCCTGGGTTGTGCAGGAGCTCTATTGAACTCAGTAGTGCCCCTAGCGGTCTACTTTTGAGTTCGCCCCAATCTGTCCTATCTGAATTTCAAGATTGTGGATAGACGTCGCTTGATTCTGAAGCACTGTTTCATTCTTTTTAATACATTGCTTCAGTAAGCTCTCCAAAGATGAAAATTGCGGCACCTGTAAACTACTGGCTTGATTTTGCGTTTGATCGTTCATTCGTGGGAAAAATCCTAGTGGCCCTTCTTTTTGCTCCATTGGTTGAAAATTTTGTTGTTGATTTTTCCACGCGAAGTTAGGGTGGTTTCTCCACCCAGGGTTGTACGCATTGGAAAACGGATTATTGTTCACGAAATAAACAGACTGTGGGTTCCTTGGACACTTTTCCATTGGATGGCCTTCACTGCATGTAGCACAACTTGCGCTCGCTTGGTCGATTGCGTTAACTTGCCCCCTTTGCGTTCCTGGGCTACTGATTGCGATTCCTTGTATCAAATTCGTCATCGCAGTCATTTGGTTTTGCAAAGAAGCGATGGCCTCATTATTTGTGTCACTGTCTTTAATTCTCAGTCTTTGATCACTTTCTCTCCAGTCTTTGTGATTTTTCAAAATGCGATCAAGTATGTTCTTAGCCTCATCGTATGTTTTGTCAAGTAGACCTCCAGTGCTGTCGCATTGGCAACCGTTTGCGATGCAGGGTTCAAACCGTGGTAGAAAATTTCCATCTGTAGACAATCTGGTAAGCCATTATGCGGGCAATCTCTTACCAGCCTTTCAAACCTCGCCCAAGTGTCATTGAGCAATTCGTCGATATCCTGTTCAAAATTGGTAATCGGCTTCCTCCTTCTAGCGTTCTCCGTCGGGGGGAAGTACTTCTTCATGAACTTCTCCATTACCTATTCCCATGATGTAATCTCTCCTAGTTTGAGAGAATAAGCCCATTTCTGTGACTGGTCACACAACGAAAATGGGAACAGCGTTAATCAAACCTCCTCAGCGGAGATGTTTGGGAACACAAACGTATTGCAGATTTCAATAAAACTCTAGAGGTGGGCATGCGAATCCTCGCCACGTCTATCGCCAAACTGTCCGGCAGTTTGAATCATCTGCAGCATCATCGGTTTCATCTCGAACCTCGATCTGTCTAAAGCTGGCCTCATGATTCCTGATGAGAAATCATAAAGGTTGGGCAACGCATAGTCCCGGATGGGCCTATTACGGTCGTTCGCCAAGAGGATGGGGTTCACCATGATATTATTTGCATTTGGTGCTCTGTCTTCTAGTTGCTCCGCCATGTTGGGATCTTTCTCTTGTTGTCGCTGGCGGCTGTTTCTTCTTCTTCTTTAGAAAGTTCTCTTAATCTCTGGGTTGTAATTGGGCTCAGGATTTTGTCCTTCACTCATATGATGCCCGCTTCTTCCCTTACCTAAGGAGAAGCGGTGAACAGAGACAGAAAGTCTGCAAAGAAAATAAAAAAGTTACCGTTAGCACAACTTGTACTTCCGTAGTCCCCGACAACGACGCCAAAAACTTGATGTATGGTTGATGCGATGAAATAATTGTGGATAATATGATGGTGGTGTATTGGTATGATAATTTGTGAATGAAATTATGCGATGCATGTCTTAGGTTATGCATTTGTTCTCATGCATCGATGGTCATGCGTTGGAATGGAATATATGCGTTGATCTCATATGCAATGACCATGCGTTCCTGTCACAAGTTTTCTTGCGCTCTTGCCAAGTATAACGAGAACGAAAGTTTCTCGAGTGATCCGAGGTCGAACTCAGGGACTTGTAGCTAAATGGTATGCAACGAATAAATAAAAAGAATGATGAGGGTGATAAGCTATACACTACTTCTACTCCTAACGAGTAGATTAAGCGGTGGAAGTGTGACTGAGAGTAGAGACACGACAACTATTAAGCATAGTAAAATGCATGGAAAAATAGATGAAAAGGCGAGGATGTTCTTCACTGCAACACTAAACTTGACCGCAAGGGCAACCCCAACCACGCAAGCTATGCGATCATGCTATACATACTTGACGTAGATGCATGCGATGATTATGCGATAGTGTTGAGAAGCCTATTTCTAAGCCCCCATATGCCCGCTCACGTGCTCTCACACATAAGCGAGATGACCGCATACCACCATATCCTACTTAAAGGGTGCATACGCTGTGTAGTAGCAAACATAGCTTATTCCTAAGTTCCACATTCTTGCTTATGCGATCCAATACGCTCTGCTGAGACTTAGATTTGGATTTTAGACTACTCTCCCAAGTATGCCTAAATGATGAATGACGCGCTCATAAGACAAGGTAATCGCATAAACCTGGCTGACGTAAGATTATTCCTATCTCTAGTGAACACTTGCTTACACTGCTTAATGCGACCAACCACTTACCTTCTCGGGCTGTTAGTTGCTGCTGATTCTACTCATAGACAAGCAATGCGTCTGCTTATAGACAAGCGTTGCTACAGCTTCACACTAAGCAAATAAGGTTTTCTCACAACACTCGCGCAACGCACACCTTCCGGTGGTTTGCTACATGCTTCATATTCCTATGTCGCATGATTAAGTATGCGATACTCTGAAAATCTTACTTAGTGATGCAATGAAAGTAAAGGATGCTAAGTAAATAAAGATGGAGATGGAATCGAAGGAAAATATAGAAATGCATTGATCATAAAATGTATTAATTCCTTAAGCCAAAATGTAATACAATACAAGGAAAGAAGAGAAATGGAGGGCCAGCTGAAAGCAATATCTTGCTTCCAGTAAATGTGTGTCAAGGCTACCGGTGGTGCCATGGATGGGCGGTGGAGTAGACCCTTTCGAGCTCTAACTCCAACGAAGGCTCCAGTCGTCACTTGGAATGATTGAAGGGGATGAAGAACTCTCAAGCTATCTTTTCACACTTTGATCTGGATCACAAGGATCCACTTGAAGGTAGAAACTTGGATGATTTAAAATTCTGCTCAACGACCTTTATTTATAGAGCTTGCTCGCCGACAACATTAAAGGACCTGCTCTAAATTTGACACTCATGGCGTGATGGTCCTTTTCTGAATCTTTGTGGCTAACGGTGTGGTAGATGAAATGTCAACATCATCTTTTTTATAATCCCAATCTATGCATTCATGCTTGTATTCCACCAACCTTGTATTCATCCCTTCTATTATGGTTGTTATCTATAGCCGCAATCTCTTTGCGATGACCGCATTCGCTTGACGATTGCAACTTCTATGCAATGGACGCATGTGGTTAATGGCCACAACATCCATGCATCGAACGTATGCGCTCGCCTCTGCGATGGAGAGATTCCCTGCATGCGGTCGTCTTTGCAATAGGCTGGCTTCCGCATATGGGATCGCTTTTTGCGGTTGCTAGAAAAATAAATAATTGAATGCATAATAACACGTAATAGTGGGTTAGTCGAGATTCTTAATGCCGATAGACGCAAACTCGTTTTCTCATGAATTCCTAACATAATTGCCGCATATTCTACTTAACAACCCTCATAATTCTAAATAAAAGGCCTATAATGACGTGCATTTCTGCTCGTCATCATGTATGCGTTGTGCATGCAAGTTTTTATAGCAAAATCCAAGTATAAATTCTATTAGGTTGCCTAGTAAGCCCAGGGTCGAATACAGGGACTAAGAAGACAGTATGCGACAGTGATTTCAGATTTCTTTGCAGTGACAAATAAAACAATGCGTTGGTTGTTATGTCTGTTTAATGTATAGATTCTATGCGGTGGACTTGAGAAAAGAGTTAATAATGACAAAATTTACAATGAGTATGGGGGAGAACAGGTTGAGAAGGTATTTAGCTAGCACTTCCTGATGTTGCGTTCAAGCTATGCGATCATGCTACACACATACAACAATAATTCATCTTCCAATGTAAATGCTATAGTTCCTACTTTTAGGATGCATGCGATGTATGCGATGATGTCTATAGGACTTATTCCTAAGTCTCTATTTCTTGCCTATGCAATGATGAATGCTGCATACAGGTACAAGGTGACCGCATACCATCATATCCTATCTCTAGGGTGCATGCGATGCATTAATAGCAAATAGAACTTATTCCTAAGATTCTATCTCTTGATTATGCGGTTCTAATCTCACTCTCCCGAGCCTAGATTCTAATCTGACTTTTCCAAGCCTAGATTCTATCCTTAGACCACCCTCTCGAGCATCTCTAAAGGACGAATGATGCATACAAAATACAAGATGATCGCATAAAGTGAAGATCTCAGGTCATGCTAGCTAAGTGCTTCTCAACCCATTTGATAGTTTAGTTACTCATGCATATTGTAAAGAGAGTGAACAGATATAGAGATGCAAATTCCATTTTATAAATAAGATCAGAATATAGAATGACAATGGAAATAGAGATAAAGAGCTTGGTAGCAATGTCTTGCATCCCAAGGCTTTTACACTGAGTTTCTCTACTTTACTCAAAGGATGTTCTTGCTTCCGCAAGAGTCGGCCCTCTCTCTATTCTCAACGCTTCTGGGCACTCTTTCGAGTTAACGAGGACGATCTTTCGGCGTATTCTCCCTTCACTCGCCTTCGCCTTCTAAGTATATAAAATTACAGACTACGACTATCTAAGTATATGGTGAAGAAGAACTCTAAATTCTGAATAGTGGAACTGAACTCCTTTAACGAAGGTGGCCTTCGGTATTTATAGAGCTTCAGGGTAAAGAGATTTTTCTCTCAAATGATTGCACGATGGGAATCTCATTAATTCTCTGTCTAATACACAAATTAATTGTCACCGAAAAGTTGAGTGAACTTGTTAGAGTGTGTCGTTAACGACTTGTTAACTAAATTCAGATTCGACCGTCATCAGCTTTTTTGTCCCATCGTGATTTATTAAGCTTTCACCTTGATGAGCCGTCTCTATGCGACCACCTTCTTGAGCAAAATTTTCGCGAACGCATACGATTGCATAACCTCACGGTCACAATCTTTTAATGCACTCGGACGCTGAATTCTTTGGATCGCAACTTTGCCTTGTGCCAATGCATTTTCCTGCACAAAATACACAAATTAGCTGCTTTATGCGATGGACGCATGCGATTGCAATGTTTTAAACTTAACTCTTTTGGACACGATTTTATATATTTTTACCACAATCCTTCATTGTTTTATATCTTTGTGCTGTAATAACGTGCAATTCTGCCCGTTATCAGTAGCTGATCGGCGTAAAGCAAGGACATGACTTTTGCTGAATTGCCTTAGTAGAGGATATGCTTGAGGAAAAGCATATATCTAAATTTGGGGGTGTGATAACTGGTAGAAATATAACTTATTTATATCATCTTACTTAGAATATGCGGCAACAGGAAGGAAAAGTTGCGTCAAACATATTAAAATTGGCTTAGAAACGCAAAGATTGTAAAAGTATCGAAAACACACCCGCTGACTGCATTGCGATGGCAAAAAGGATGTCCAAATCTTTATTTTGCATGTAACAGGTATCATCGCATGCAACGATTGCTCGTGGACAAAAAGATCAACTTATTCTCGGGGATTTCTGAAATTGTACAGCTTTTCTGATGTATGACATGACAAATTGAACGTGGAGCAAAGCAAACATTCCCACTAAGCCTCGACAGGAAAAATTAAATTTTCAGAGTGGGACTACTGATGCAAGAGGTGGTAAAGTCTATAAATAGCAACATCAACACTCAACACAAGAGAGAAGAGAAACACACGGAAAAAGAGACGAAAAGAAGTTCTATGCAAGGGACATTCTTCCCTCGAGAACTCTTCTGAGAAGGAAGTTCTCCACGTCATTCCTCCATCACGTCGGCAAGCAAATAACTTTGATCGGGATCCGTGCCAAGACATTGACATGCTGCTCTCAACCTTTCTTACTTTCCATTCATCGATGTTGTTCATTTCCCGTCTTTCATTCATATCTCTGTAACAAACGCTTTATCTTTACCAGTTAATATCATTATCATGTTCATGTTCATCTCTTTGTTCACCATAACACATTCATCTTCCATTTCTCTCCCCATGAGTCACTAAACCTCCAGGGTGTGGGGGAAGGATTGAGCGAGTAAGTCAATCCATGTTGAAGAAGTCAACTAAGTTTATTTAACGTATGCTCAATGGCATCTTCACTTGCAAGAGAAAAAGTGAATATGCTAATCCACCTCTCGAAAGAAGGTTGATAGAATGCATTAACTAAAGCAAGAAGTATTTCTAGAGATGGAAACAACCTTGCATTCGGAAACATTCATCCCTGATCATCATAGAGATATAGTGATGCAGGCGATCACCGAGAGGTGTAAGCCAAGGGAAGACGAAACCTTAGTTATGTCCTCAACAGGATTGACAAACTTGCAATATTCTTTTCCCCAAATCCGTTCTCACTCTGATTCTATCCACAAGACTTGCCATCACATGCTCTCACACACACCTTGCACAACTTCAGATTTGTTAATTTATCATCGCATTTTACTCTTCAGAACCTCACAATCTTAATTTGTTTACGGTCGCATATATCACATCATTGTTGCATTAGCATCGAAAATCCCCGTGTTCTACCTCAGATCATTTTGAGAAACTTGTGATGGAATTATACTTAGTTTCATCGCAAAAAAACTTGAGACATGCATAAACTATATGAACACATTAATTGGCATTCTACAGTGAATTTTTTAAGCATCGCATATATCATCTAGTAGCGTGATTAAGACATTGCATATCATTTTGCAGTGGCATTCCAACACCACAACACATACCATAAGACATATAAAAAACATACATCGCATGTAATAAATAAAGGATTAATGGACCGGGATGAGCCTTTACAAAAACCAGAATGAAATAACCCTATCTATTACATTTTTCACTGAGCAAACCAGTTCACAGGAGAACTGGGTCTTGAACTGCCATGAGGTCTTCATCGTGTAGTAAATGTCGTAGGTAGATGATCATTCAGCGCGCACTAGACGATAGAAGCATAATTAAACGATCGCGTAGACGACGATGAGGCCGCGAAGCCTGATCGTCTATGTGATCGCTTAGTGCGACGATAGGTAAACGATTTACCTTGAGATACTAAGCGATCATTTAGTCAGTTACTAATCGATGAAGCTTGCTGACCTGAACGATCATCCAGTGCATACGCGCATTAAACGATACACGAGTATCTCATCGTCTACATGACCCAACATTCTGCGATCGCGTACTTGATTGTCAAAACGATACGATCAACTCTTGATCGCATGCCCCATCGTTTAACCGATGTGTCCAACAGTGATCGCGTACTCCATCGTCTTAACAATGCGATCAACAGCGATCGCGTATCACATCTTTTGTACGATGCGATCGATCGCCTCCTTCCTCGAAGAACCGCAACGCTTGCCCAAATCTTCTTCTTCGAACAACTCAAAACTTCAAACAAACTTTGAATACAGACATGATAACGAATATTAATGCCTAAAAACGTAGGGGCTTTTATAAACAATCACAAATGTAAAAGGATCTAAATCGAACCGAGGCTACCATCCATGAAAACATCCATTAATCCCGTACATCCACAGCAAATTTAACCATTAAACAGTGTAGAAATGCACCCACCAAGAACATAAATTTCATTTCATGGCAACATATGAAATCGGAGTATCAGAACCTGGCTCTGATACCAATTGAAGGATCTCTTACTGAAGAGTTCCATGAGCGCGTTCGGATCACTCCGATCTCACAATGACCGAAATACAACAATATAAATTTAAACGTACAGTTATGCAAATAAATAGTAATTATCGTCATGCTATGAACAAGATATAATAGGGGAGATAGTTGCCATACTAGTTGAAGATAGTCTTCAAACTTCGGAACTCAATGCAACGGAAACCTCCAGGCGATCTACCAACGCCCAGTAGAATCGTCAACTACAGTAACACGAACACGAACGCCGTGGGGATGACACTACCAGAAAAGAGCCTCGGGTATTCTTGGAGTGAGAACCTAAACCGTGGTCTTTGGTGAATTTGGTAGAGGAAGGAGAAAGACCAGATCATGTAGGCAATAAGCAAGTGAGAGGGAAAAAGGTGCTATCGCATAGCAAAATGCTTATCATTTAGGAAAAGCTACATGATTGTGTAGGTTTTACTGAACGATCATTTAGGAAATGGTATACGATCGTTTAAAAAAATCAACACACACTATGATCGTTTAGGGAAGCTATTCGATCGTGTAGGAATTAGTGTGCGATCGTTTAGGTGTGAGATGGAGGATCGTTTAGGTGGAGAAGGACTATCGTATAGGCTCTCGATTCTTTTAAGTGATCGATTAGCTTTCACTAGCGCGCTCCCTTGATTTCTTTTCGGACGGGTGATTGAACATGCGATTCAAAATGAAACAATTTCATTTTTATTTCATCGATTACAATAACCGACGCTGCCCCACTAACCCACGCCCAAACATGATTTTTGAGTTAATTATCATATAATTTACCAACTAAAATATTAATAAATATAATCATATTATATTTTTAACCTATAGATTGATATCACATATCTACTATAGTATTTTCTCCTCTACTTAATATAAATCATATTTATATCTAATTTCCTCCAAAATAATGTATCTCATACATTTAGCTAATTATATAATATATAATTAACTAGTCCAATTATATCATATATAATCGAACTTCCTCTTGTCAATTTGAACATTTCAAATTAACCCAAACACTGGTTCTCGACTTTATCCAACTACCCAGAGGACCTAATGGACTTGTGGCTCGAAGCTTCAACGGTCCGTGAATAGCTGACTAAACTCTTTAGCCACGAGATCCACCATCCGTTAACTGTTAGGCATTCCACTAAAGACCAACAACTGAACTCTTCTTACCACAGATATATTTCTATGTCCATCGGATATAACCAATCATGAGTACGATGACCCTTCACAGATGCTTGTAAGTACAGCTAGGCCAAATTACCGTTTTGCCTCTATAGTTACATTTCACTCCTTAAGTACCACTGATTCCTCTAATGAACAATACAACATAGTCCAACTATGTGTGAATACCTCTCGGGCCAAGAGAAGGTGTCTGGCGCCACATCGTTCAAGCCCCTGAATCAGCCCTTAAGGGAGCTATCTATCTACTTACCCCTGCCTCGGGGAAAGAGTGAATTCCATCTTGTGTAGCTGAGTTCCCAGCTCCCAAATCAGACGAATCCCTAAAATGGTAGGTTTGAATCGGCGACTTGACCACTCGCACCCATACAAATCAAAGGATCGCCCTCAATGGCAGGAGTTCCCAACTCAATCAGTATTGAGGTCATGTTACCTATGGTCATCCTAGTGAAGTGAAGTCTCTATCATGAACGGTGTTATATAATGAGACGTTAACACTTTGTGGTCAGGTCTTATACAAACTCTTTGTATAGGACGCCCCCACTCGCATGTCCCTAACACGAATGATCAGGATCAGACCATCTGTGACAAGTACAATACTTGTGACCATTCTACAAAGCAGGCCGCGTCCTTAGCGTTACCAGGATAAGGTTTTCCTCCTATATCCATATACTACAGACCATTTGGTTATCACTTAAGATCTTGTATGTTACCACATACATGCTTGAGTCACATACATATAATCAAAGATTTTATGTTTATTGGTTTGTGGTAAAGCAAATAAAATGAGTAACTGAGCAAAATTACAAGATGTGAAGTAAATATCATATATTAATAACACAAGCGTTCATACAAACAGTTTACAAACTACAGGACACGAGACTTTAGGACATCAACCCCAATAATTATAACTTCTAAACAGATTATGATATTTCCACGTCTTAGTTTAAAAACTAAACACATAATTGGGAGGGTCCCGTTTAGTAACCATTCCTCTTTTTGTTTTTAAATATTTAGCCTAATTTTCCTATTTCTTACCATAATTTGCATCTTTCTTAAGTACAATGGTTAAGTTCTTAGTCAAATTTAAAAAACAAAAACAAGTTTTCAAAAGTTACTTTTTTTTTTTTTTTTTTTAGTTTTTAAATTTTGGCTTGATTTTTTAAGCCATTAGCAAAAAGTAGATAACAAATAAAGAATTTGGAGGTGGAAGTAGTGTCTAAAAATTAATTTTCAACAACAAAAAATTAAAATTAAAATCATTATCAAACGGGACCTAAACTCCTCGTTTTTATATTTACAAGACATTTAAATTTGCCCACTTTTATCTATTTACTTTCGAAATGTGTTTGTTTAGTGTTACGACATGATGCCTCTGCAATGTTCTTGTCTTTTCCTGCTATAGTTTATTCTTTGTATTTGGTCTTCTCTTGTACTTTCTTTATCCTTTTAGATTAGATTTTGCTCAACTAATCTTTTGTAAATCCCTCTGGTTAGGTGGGTAAAATCTTTCTTTCCTCCCTATTTAAGGATGGTTTGTATACTTTATGTAACTAAGCAATAAAAAACATTAAGAGTTTGTCTCTACCTTCTTTTTACTTCTTTTCTCTGTTTTCTCTTAAAACCAAACTTGGTATCAGAACCGTTATGGCCGACGCTGGAAACAACGATCAACCTGTGGACCCAAGCACCATTATTCCCTCTTCTTCTTCTATTCAAAATGAGTCCAATAAAAAAAAACCCAAAAACCCATATCATTCCAAATAGGTATCAGGTGCGCTCAGGCACAATACCGACTGGAACTTCTATCTTTGCCAATTGGCTAAACCAAGTAACTTCCATCAAAATTGACAAAGACAACTTTCTCCTTTAGTAGAACATTGTGTTACCCATTTTGAGAAGTTATAAGCTGGAATGTCACTTGACTAGAAAGACTCCACCTCCTAAACAAACAATCATCATTCCACCTAGTGAATATGAACTTAAGGGACTTGGTCTCCCAAATCCTGAGTATGATATATGTCTAGTAGTTGATCAACTTCTTGTAAGTTGGCTTTACAACTCAACGACTCCAACCTTTGCAGCCCAAGTGATGGGCCATGATGAAGCAAAAAAGTTGTGGGATTCAATACAAGAATATTATGGAGTTCATTCAAGGTCTCAAGAAGACTTTAATCAACAGCTGTTGTAGTAAACAAGGAAAGGTAATACTAAGAAGAAGGATCATTTGACCATTATGAAGAGTTATTTTGATAATCTTCAAGTAGCTGGTTTTCAGATGGGTATGCATATCTTTACCTTTTATATTCTTGCTGGTCTAGATGAAGAATATACACCAATAGTGTGTGTTGTGAGAAGCATGAACCTCTCAACCCATTCTTGTAAATAAACACTTTATCTACGTTGAGTTGTTGGACATTTTCTTTAGAGAATTTTTTTGTCTTTTATTTTGAGTGGTTGCGGTTCTAAACATTTCATTATTTAGAAGCACTTTAGTTGCTAATGACCTTAGCACATAAAGATTACTTTCTAAGTTTGCATAAAAAATTGAACACCATTCTTGTAAATAAACACTTTATTTACATTGAAATCGAGAAAATAATGTTGTTCAAGTAAACATTTTACAGAAATCAAGTTCTTCTCAAACTAGGAACTACATAAACATTGTTCAATAACAAAAAAAGATTTCAGTAAAAGTTATCTAACGCCTCCCACTGTTACTGCTGACATGACTTGCCCAGTTCCTGAAAGAGTAAAATAACATGCAGCGGAAGTATTTAGGATCCATAAGCTTTTTAATTTACTAATTTTAGCAAAAACTAAAGCATGCTCTTCTAAAAAAAAATGGTTTTCTGAATATACCTTTGATGAACTCTCCAAGAAAACGCCTGTTCAGCTGTTGTCTTCACTTGTTATCAACGTGAACCATCTCAAAGCCTTCCCTACTATGCTCTTGGAGCTTTAGGCAGAGTTGTGGGACAGCTTGAAGATGTGAAGAAACTAGAGAAACTCACAACAGCACAACTGAAGAAGACAACTTCTTCTTCAGAAAAAATTCTCTCGAAATTCTTTGATTATTCTCCTCTCTCCAACAACTCCAATCTTCCTTATATATATTTGATGAACATGCAAAGAGATGGAGTGCATGGCTTGCAGCTCATGCTTGGAGAATCAAAGTAGAGAAGATAATGCTTTTTGTGTGAGCATAAAGATGATGATAATGGAAAAAACCCATTTTCCATTTTTGTGCAACATGCAAACGATTTTCCATCTTTTTTTTAAACCAAAAATGATTTAAAATCATTTTAATTCAAAATTTGATTTTCTTAAATTAATTTCATAAATTGATTTTTGCACAATAATCATCTTTATATATTTAAATCATATTTAAATATTTATTCTCTTATTTTGTTTAATTTGAAGGTTTCAAATTAATCTCTCAAGCTACCCTAAAGCTTATCCATTTACGAGCTAGTAGGGGGACCTCGTGAACCTACAGATCATGGGCTCCAACGATTCGAGATTAATCGACTAAATTCATTTGTCCGATCTAACCCCCATACGTTAACTAATGGGACACTCTACTATAGCCCATAGTTGAACTCCCCTCACTGTAGATATATTATGTCCACTTAATAACCATAATCAGTAAGTCGATCCTTCACAGGTTGTTCGTAATCACATCTAGGTCAAAAATATCGTTTTACCCCTATGACTACATCTTGTTCCTTAAGTTCCTACTGTTCCTCTAATAAACAATTCTGATTCATAATCTCTATGAATCAAATCCTTTCTCTATCATGAGAAGGCGGAGTCCCGATTGTTCAAGACCTGGAGTCAGTACTTAAGAGAACAACCTATCTGCTAACCCTAAATAGGGTAGGAGTGAATTCCATCTTGCAAGGCTATGTCCCTAGCTATTCATCCGGTCTTATCCCCAAAATAGTAAGCTTATTGAGCAGTGCTATTGGACTACTATCACCGTTTGTAGATCAAAGGATAATCCCGAACAAACAGGAGTTCATAGCTAGCTCAGGATTAAGATCGAGTTAACCTAGGTTAAGTAATAAATGAAATAGTCAGTTTTAACAGTAAACGGTCGTTATAAAGAAAAGTAACTATTTTCATGGTCTAGTCTATATGCAAACTCATTGCATAGGATGCCCCCACTCTCAGTCTCAACATGAACGATTTGTGGATCACATCGTTTGTAGCACCTTACAACTCTTTAACAACTACAGAGTGGGCCGCATCCAATAGTGTTACCAGAATGAGATACCCAATTTCATCCATATACTTATTAGACCATTTAGGCTATATACTATCAACTTGATCCTGTTTATGTCACTACATAAAGTTACAGCATTAAGACTATAGCCAAGGATGCGTTTATTAGATTTTCATAATAAGATGCAAAATCAACAAGTCATTGTTATTGATTAAATAGAATGTTTAACACGAGCTGCGAGTTCTAGGACATTCCCAACAATCTCCCACTTGGACTAAAACTCCAGTGAGAACAAATATATACAATATAATGTTGAGATACATAATGGGAAAAATACAATAAACTAAGGCATCTACAATAACATAGACATTCTCCCACTTTCCCTAGATTACACTACTCGGAGTCCTAATCCCACTAGGTGGCCCTTGAAAACTTTAGCCTAGAGGGCTTTGGGGAATGGATTAGCAAGGTTACCTTCAGAGACTATCTTTGTGACGAGCACATCTCCTCTGTGTACAATCTCCTGGATGAGATGATACATTCGTTCAATGTGTTTTTCCCGCTTGTGACTTGTGGGTTCCTTTGAGTTAGCAACAGTACCACTGTTGTCACAATACAGTGTGATAGACAGGTGCATATTTGGAACGACTTCCAAATCAGCTAAGAATTTACTTAGCCATACTGCTTCCTTAGTAGCTTCACATGCAGCCACGTATTCCGCTTCCATGATGGAGTCAGTGATACAACTTTGCTTTATGCTTCTCCAAACTATAGCTCATCCGTTAAGAGTGAAAATTGATCTTGAAGTAGATTTCCTGGAATCTACATTAGTCTAAAAATCAGAATCAGTATATCTTGTAAGGATCAAATCCTTAGGTCTATACATAAGCATATAGTCCCTCGTTCTCCTAAGATACTTGAGGATATTTTTTACAGCCGTCCAATGATCGTGTCCAGTATTAGATTGGAACATGCTGACGATTCCAACTGCAAAACATATGTCGGGACCTGTACACAACATAGCGTACATCAAACTCCCAACTGCAGAAGCATATGGAATTCTATTCATCTCCTCAACCTCTTGAGGTGTCTTAGGATATTGCTCCTTTGACAAATTAATTCCATGCTTGAAAGGTAATAAATCTTTCTTGGAATTTTGCATATTATACCTTGACAACATCTTGTCAATATAAAATGCCTGAGACAGTGCTAATGTTCTATTCTTTCGGTCTTGAAAGATCTGTATTCCTAGAACATACTGAGCATCACCCAAATCTTTCATTGGAACTGTGATGCTAACCATATCTTTACGTCAGCAAGAAAGCTTGTCTCATTCTCAATGAGCAAGATATCATCAACATACAGAACTAAGAATGCTACAGTTTTGTTGATTATCTTCTTGTATACACAAGGTTCGTCAATGTTCTGTTCAAAGCCATAAGATTTGATTGCAGTGTCAAATCTTATATTCCAGGATCTGGACGCTTGTTTCAATCCATAAATGGATCGATGAAGCTTACAGACTTTCTATTCCTGTCCTATTTCGATGAACTCCTCTGGTTGAGACATAAAAATACTTTCATCGAGATAGCCATTCAAAAAAGCTGTCTTGACATCCATTTTCCATATTTCATAGTCATAATATGTGGCAATGGCAAGAAGTATTCTTATTGATTTAATCATGGCAACAAGAGAAAAAGTTTCTTCATAATCAACTCTTTCTCTTTAGGTAAAACCCTTTGCCACGAGCCTGGCTTTATAGGTCTGTATCTTGCCAGTTTGGTCTCATTTTCTCTTGTAGATCCACTTACAACCTATAAGTGTAACACCTTATGGTTGATCTACAAGTTCCCAGACTGAGTTGAAGTGCATAGACTCCATTTCATCATCCATGGCTTTTATCCATTGTTCTCTGTCAACATCTTCCATTGCCTTCTTAAAGGTTAATGGATCCTCTAAACCATCATCTTGTATGATGTTTTGAGTTTCTGTTAAGCCCATGTAGTGTTCAGGTTGTTGAATAACCCTCCCACTACGACGAGGCATCCCCAACTCTTGGCATAGATGTGACGGGACAACAACCGTTGTTGATGAACCAGCTTGATCAACAACTCTTGTTGATTTATCTATAGTATCTTTAGACAGTTCTAGCAATATTAGTTTATTGCGAGGTAGATGATTCTTAATATGATCCTCTTCCAAGAAAGTTGCATTTGTCGATACAAACACTTTATCTTCTTGGGGATCATAAAAGTATCCTCCTTTTGTTTCTATGGGATATCCTACAAATAGGCATAATTTCGAACGTGTTTCCAATTTTTTAGGATTCTCTACTAACACATGTGCTGGACAACCCTAGATACGGAAATGACGTAAACTTGCTTTGCATCCTTTCTACAATTGATATGGTGTTTCTAAAACACTTTTGGATGGAACAACGTTCAGAATATCAACTGTAGTCTGTACTGCATATCCCCAAAAGGATTGAGGTAATTGAGCATAACTCATCATAGATCGAACCGTGTCCAACAAGGTTCGATTTCTTCTTTCTGTAACACCGTTTTGTTGTGGTGTTCCAGGTGTTGTGAGTTGGGATTGAATTCCATGATCTACTAGATAGTTCTAGAATTGCAAATCCATATATACACCACCTTGATTAGATTGATTTTTAGTCTCAGCCTTAAATTCTTTGAACTTTTTAAGAGTTTCAGACTTGTGACTGATTAAGTAAATATAGCCATAAGAGAGTAATCGTCAATAAAACTTACGAAGCACTAATATCCTCTTCGAGCTTTAACATTCATCGGACCACAAAAGTCTGAATGTATAAGTTCAAGAGGTTCTTTGGCACGAAGACCTTTGTCAGAAAAAGATCTTTTCGTCATTTTTCCCTCAAGACATGATTCACATGGAGGTAGGGAACTATCTTCTAACTGATTTAGATGACCGTTTTTTACCAATCTCTCAATCCTGTTGAGATTAATGTGAACAAGCCTGAGGTGCCAAAGATAGGCGTTATGAGAATTTTTTCGTTTTTTATTATGAGTTTCAGTCGTTTTAAACATCTCTATATTTAAAATAGCTTTTGCTTCCATTGTTTATAATATGTATAAGTTATTTGCAAGTCTAGCAGAACAAATATAAATACCTCTTGAATAAACAAACACTTCATTATATTCAAAAGATACATTGTACATATTTTCTAAAAGACAAGAAATGGAGATCAGATTCCTTTTCATCTTAGGTACAAAGAACACGTTCTTGAGTAAGATAAAAGAATCTCCAAAAAATAACTTCACATCTCCCACTTCTTTAGCTGAAATGAGTTCACCTATGCCCACCCTGAAAGACATCTCATATTTAGAAAGCCTTTCCAAGAACTAGTTTCCTATAGAAAAGTACAAACATGATTAGCGGCGCCTGAATCTAATATCCAGAAAGGTGAGAATTTTCCACTATACATGTTTATAATATTTACCTTGTTTATTCTTTTCTGCTATCTTTTCAGCTAGATATTTTGGGCAATTACGCTTCCAATGCCCAACCTCTCCACAATGGAAACATTTTCCCTTTGGAGTTTTGTTTTTGTTTTTCTTCACAGCGATTTTCTTTTTCCCTTTTCCTTTCTTTTTCATCTGTACGGTTTTATCTTTAAAAGAAGAAGAAGGACCAACTTTCTTATCATCAACGGGTTTCGTACCAGACGTAGACCTTTTGTAAAACTTTTTCGGTTTAGAAATAACATTTATTTCCTTTTCATTGAGTTTCATCATGGATTGTTAAGTTTGCAATTCATTTAACAACATCGTTAAGTTATAAGTGATTTTGTTCATGACAGCATTTGTCCTGAACCATAGATAGCTCTCAGGAATAGATTCCAGTATCATACTCACTTGACTTGTTTCGTCTATCATAGCCTTATGAGCCTCTGCGATGTTAAAATGGACCATCATGTCAAGAAACATATTCTCTCACATTGGTCCCATCCTTCATACGTGTCACATACACATATTTAATGGCTTCATGTCTAATAGATGATGACGGTTGCCCGAACATCTCCTGTAATGATACCATGATCTCACAAGCTGTGGGCATGACCTTATGTTTCTTGTTGAGTACATCAGATATACTCGCCAAGATATAGGCCCGGGCTTTTTCGTTCGCCCTTATCCACCTATCATAAACATCCCTAACATTTTGGGTCGCCATTGAACTGGGAATTGAAGGACACTCCTTTGTTAACACAAACTTCAAGTCATCTACTACTAATATTTTATTGATATTTGATTTCCAATTGGAGTAACCGTTTCCATTAATTTTGTCAGAAGTAAGCAGTTGTATAATCGAGTTCGACATTGCTGAAACATTTTAAACAAATTCTATTAAATATGCATTTAAATCCATTTTAGCAAAACTAGTATAGTACCCAATAAATCTTTATTTATTTGCAACGATACTTAAGTGATTTAGAACAAGTGCTACTGTGGGGCAGTCAAGAATTCCTTCACAGAAGCAAGACAGTTCTTGACCAAATACTATTATCAAGATCTTTACTAACACTTAGTAATTCTTGTAAGTGTGACCCGCCATTTTCAGATCTTATAGGACGGTATGAATATGCCTCCGAGAGAGAAGACAATATCCAAGACGAAACGATAAGACCCTATTCATTTTACTGAAGCTTGGGTTGTTCCGAATCCTATGTTACAACCCTCCATAGGGATCGCCGCAGCTAACGACTAGCTAGTGCTGCATAAAAATGACAAGGCGTAACATACGAATCTCACGGTTCAAACTAATGGAGGAGACCGTAGGACAATATTGACACATTTCCTTCACCCACTTATTATGAACCACTTCCCTCATTCACCTTGTTATTGACCCATGCAAACATTTTCTGTAAGGAGCAGTCGAGGTAAAATCGACAAGAAACCGAGCATGGATCTCATGGTGTGAACTCTTAAGGACGTGAGAGCTAATAACTATATATCAAATATATTCTTAATCTCCCACTGAAGTATTCTAAATGTTTGGGTAATTTACTTAGGCATGACGGCTAATTTCATACAATCTAAGTCTAAGTGGTTTTTCCAAATATAACTCTTATAATTGGATTTAACCTACAATGTCTAGGTGATAAACCATTTTATTACCTCACATCACTCACGCAAGCTCATAAAATTAGTTAAAAATTCTCAATTGTTTGGTCATAATCTCAGGTAGGAAGTGTTCCGTAAACCGTCAACTTAAGTACCCCAGCCTTAGACAGCTTTATGAACTGATATGAGTTTGTAATCGTATTTTATAAGGTAATAATCTATTTTAACGATTAAAATTAATTATTAACCTAAGTGAGCATGCAACTATTCTTTGTTATGGATTTTAAACGTCTAACCAATTTTTATAACAACTTATAAAATTTAGACATGCTTAAACATCCACAACATTCAACAAAGATATCTAATATAACTATTATATTAAACATAACCTTAACATGCATACTATATATTATAACAATTATAACATACTACAATGCATGTAACATGCTTCCTATGGTGGGGTTTTAAATCTACATGGCATACTGTATGCATATACATGAATTTATTTAATTATCACATACATTTCATGCATAAATAATTAAATACTAATTGTTATGGCTTTCGTTTTGGCATAAACAAGCAAACAGAAAACTAACTATTACAAACACTTCAAAACCGTCTTTGAACCGCTCGAACCGCTCCAAACCGAACCCAAAACAACTTGAACCAGGCTGGACGAGTCTGAACCGGACCAACAAAGCCTGAACCGAACCAACCACAACCATTTAAGGCTGAACCGGATTGAACCTTGAGTAAACCGGTCAAACCGGTTGCTCTCGGTCCAACCACAATATGTTGTTAAGGCCGATCGTGTAACGCCTAGATGTAATCGTCTAGTGTCATCGCCTGGAGTTGTGAGGAATTACACGATCGCATAGTGTTTCCTGAAAGAGAAACATAACTCGATCATATTCTAGTAAATGCTCGATGCTCGATTACTCGATGGCATTATGGGTATTTACTCATGCATTACTCGGTGGCCCTTTACTCAATGATACTCAATGGAATTTCAGTAATTACTCAATTTTCTTCAATTTGTTGATTTTCTTGGTCATTTTTTATCCTTTAGGCACAAATTTCTCTTAATGACTCTTAAATGCCTCGGGGACCGTTTTACCTACAAAATTAGCATTTAAAGAAAATAATCAACACTATTTTGGAGAAATTAACGTAGAAAATATAGATCATTTAAAAACCTAACAAAATACCCTCAACTTAACTCTTGGTCGTCTCGAGCATGTCTAAACTAAAAATATGCATACTTTCAAGCAAAAACATGAATATCAAATGTGCATTCATTCAGAGAACTCATTCAAAAATGTTAATACGTTCATATGGTTTACTCAAAAGTTTGATTCATATCTCTCTTTTCAACAGGGAAGCAAATGAAAGATACAAATGGGTATTTAAACCTTTAAAATTTTTCTAACAAATAATTGAAGCCTATTTTTGAAAAAAAAAACATTATTTTTCTTGTAAAGCCATAAAAGAAAAGACTACTCAAATTTAGTTTATTTAAAGGCCAAAACTAGTAGAAAAGATATATCCAACTCTCAATTCCTCTTCGCCCTACATGGCTCGGTTATCGGTCTATGATATACCTAACTTGCATTAGATAGAGACAATTCTAATACAAGGGTGCCCTTTTTTATAAACTCACACACACAAAACGTAAATGATACTTTTTTTTACCTAAAGGGATAGCTTTCACACTCATACCGTAGGGAACCTATCACTCTTTTCTCGTGGACCCTAACTAACACGATGGAGGTAGCTCTTTTCACCTCTATCCATGCACACACACACACATGTTAGTGAAGATTATGTTAATTTGGCTAATTTGCTTTATTTTTTTTTTGTGCTAGCAATTTTTTTAAAAAAATACTTAAAACACTAGACCCTTTTTTTATCCTCTTTATCTAGACTTATCTCTAAAACAAGATAGTTGTTCTTAGACCAAAGTTTGTCCTATCGGGGTAACAAAGAAAATTAAGTGGATATGACATTTCTAAGAGTTTTGAGATTCTAAATAAATCTAAAGACTAAGTATTCAATTTTTTATGAAGTTAAAAGGAAAAGAAAGTTTCTTTTGAAAAATGAGTTTCAAATTTTTATTTGAAAAGACTTTAAGAAGCTTAAAATTTATTTGTATCATTGCTTTAGAAAATGTGTCGTCAAAGTTCATTGATAAGAATCAAAAGATTGAGAAAAACAAATGATCATAACAAACAAAGTGAATGCTATTCTTGAATGAATGAACATACTTTGTAATGAATCATGCATTGAAGGCAAAAATGAGTCATTTAACAAGAACAAAAATGATGTAAGATAATAATATTATGTTTCTTAAGAGAATAAAAAAGAATGCCATAGGAATGTAATAGAGCTAATCAAGATATATTTCATCAAGATCATAAAATCCACATAACTCGAGCTGAGGTGCTCAAGGGTTCCAAATATTTCTTGATATGCAAAGATAATAGAGATAATGGAGCAAAAAAGTTTTTGTTTTTGTAAGGCTCATTTTTTATGACCCTAAAAAAAATGTTAAGAACATGCAATGAACTCCCACCCCCAACTTAAAAACTAAACATTGTCCTTAATGTTTATAAAACTAAAATATGAGCTAGAAGATAAAAAGAAAGGGGAACAGAGAACTCCCTTGATTTTGCACAATGGGTGGTGGTAGAAATTTTTCCTTGTTTGTTCTTATTGTTCTTTTCCTGCATCAATTTTTGCTTTTTCTTTCATTTTGTTGTTCCTACAAAAAGGAGAAAAGAAAAGTAAAAAAAAGAAAAAGAAAGGAAAAGAAAAGCTATAAGAAAAAAAGAAAGTTAGTCTAAAATTTTATTCCTAGAAAGAAAATAAAGGAAAACGAATAAAAGTGAAAATGAAAATGAAAGATAAAAGATAGGGCAAAAAAATGAAGAAGATACCGGGAAAATATATGTGTTGTCAGAGTCAGTCTGAATTAGGGCTCTCGCTGAAGATCGTACTAAAAACCTATGCTGGCATAGTAGAGATGGTCCCTTTCGCACATGAAATTGACAATCTCTGCATACGCCTAACTTGGTGAGCGGTCTCGCGGATCACCCTTAAGGCTTCGGTGGCAGTTCTAAGTGCTTGCTCACCTAAGGTTTCACCACTCGGCGATTGCTCATGGGGATGACTGGGAAATTCTACCCTAAGTGATTCTTCTTTTAAATGTTGATCCTTACCATCTAGCTCTTCTTATTCTTATTCGTGGAGTTCCTCAACTCCACGACCTCGAAAGGTTGAGATGGATGTCTTAGAAATTGGAGCTTTACGCCCCATACGTTCCTCATTTCTGGGTATTTCTACCTCGGACCTCTAACACAACAAAGTTATTAAGCTAGGATGTCCAAGGCTACCCATGGTAGAATACCGTCCACATCGTCGGATGGAAGCATGGATAACTCTTCCAACGTTAATAGACATACCTTGAATGAGACAGTAGAGAAGTTGGCTCTAGGTCGGGAATGATCTAGGACTCGATGGATTATGCAAAGAAATGCGAAGCTTGTCAATATCACGCGACTTTCATTCATCAACCGCCCGAGCCTCTACATCCGACCATAGCCTCATGGCCTTTCAAAGCATGGGGGCTTGATCTGGTCGGCCCTATGATACCTAAGTCATCAGCAGGGCACTCTTATATCCTCGCAGCCACTAACTACTTTTCAAGATGGGTTGAGGTTGTCGCTTTAAGGGAAGCTAAGAAAGAAAACGCGGTAGATTTTATCCGCACTCATATGATTTATCGATATGGTATTCCCTATCGGATTGTGACGGATAACGAGAGACAATTCTCCAATAGTTTGATGGACAGGTTATGTGAAAAATTCAAATTCAAGCAGTAGAAGTCATCCATATGTAACGCCGCAGCGAATGGGTTGGTTGAGGCATTTAACAAGACATTGTGCAACCTGCTAAAGAAAATTGTTTCTAAGTCGAAGAGAGATTAGCAGGAGAAGATCGGTGAAGCGTTGTGGGCTTATCGCACTACTCACCGTACCCCTACAGGAGTCACCCCGTACTTTCTCGTTTATGGGGTAGAATTTGTCCTTCTTTTGGAAAGAGAAATTTCATTGCTAAGAATGGCGGTGCAAGAAGGGCTGACTACAGAGGACAATGCCAAACTGCGGCTCCAAGAGTTGGAAGCATTGGATGAAAAATGATTAGAAGCTCAACAAGCTTTGGAATGTTACCAGACACGAATGTCTAAAGCCTTCGATAAGCATGTAAAGCCTCGGTCCTTTCAAGTTGGTGTTCTAGTGCTCATCGTAAGGAGACAATTATCACGACAAGACATACGGGGAATAAGTTTACACCTAAATGGAATGGGCCCTATGTCGTCAAAGAAGTCTACACAAACGGAGCGTACAAGATAGTTGATCAAGATGGGCTAAGAATTGGCCCAATTAATGACAAGTTTCTCAAGAAGTTTTACGCTTAATAAATTTTTAAAAAAACCTTTGTACAAACTACGTTACGACTTGATCCCTGTCATTATAAAGGGTATATAGGCGACTTAAAAAAATTTAAGTTCAATCACGCATAAAAAAAAAAATTGAACTACATTATGACTTGATCCCTATCATTATGAAGGTATGTAGGCAACTTGAAAGAAACTTCAAGTTCAGTCCAGTTAAAAAAAAAAAAAAAAAAAAAAAAAAAAAAAAAAAACTTGAACTACGTCATGATTTGATCCCTTTCTTTAAAGGTACGAAGGAAACTTAAAGAAATTTAATTTTAGTCCATCAGAAAAGGTACCACAACCACCTAAGTATGATACTACAAGATTGATGTTGATCATCCCCGTTAAAGAATGACACTCTAGATTGAAGATATTCATCCCTATTGGGGGAAACATAATGGATTGAAGATGTTCATCCCTCGTAAGAAGCCAACACAGTAAATAAAAGACACACACTTGGAATGTGCTTTGCTTCCTCTTTAAAATCAAACTTAGATGCTCCTCCATCTTCAAGTTCAGAGGCTTCGTTGATGCTCTTCAATCTTCAAATTCAGAGGCTTCATCCATGCTTCTCCATCTTCAAGTTTAAAGGCTTCATCGATGCTTCATCTTCATGCTCAAGTCTAGAGGCTTTGCAATGCCATCTTCACGCTCAAAGTCGTGAAGTCGAGCTCAATGTGAAGATTCATTGATGCTTCGTCAAACTCAAGTGAGGAGGATTCACCGACGCTTCAAGCTCAAATGCGGAGGATTCACTGATTCTTCAAGCTCAAGTGCAGAGGATTCGCCGATGCTCTATCAAACTCAAATGCGGACGATTTGCCGATGCTTTGTCAAACTCAAAAGCAAAGGTCTCGTCGATGCTTCTCTATCTTCAAGCTCAGAGGCTCCATCGATGTCGTTCCATCTTCAAGTTTAAGATTGGCATGTATAGCCCCACTTCCATCTTCAAGTTCAAGGTCGGTGTGCATGGCTTTGCTCTATTTTCAAGTTCAAGGTCGATGTGCATGGCTCCGCTCCATCTTCAAGCTCAAAGGTCAGTGTGCATGGCTCCGTTTGATCTTCAAGTTCATGGTAGATGTGCATGACTCGGCTCCATCTTCAATGACTCGGTCTACAAAATCATGACGCAGCTTTGCTTCATCTCCAAAATCTGGCGTGGTTCGTTTCATCTCCAAACTGATGACGTGACTTCACTTTATCTTCAAAGTTGTGACGTGGCTTTGCTTCATCTCCAAACTGATAGTGCAGCTTCGCTTCATCTCCAAAATGTTGGCACATTTTCACTTTATCTCCAAGGTTCACTTTATCTCTAAAGTTGTGGCGTGGCTTTGCTTCATCTCTAAACTAATGGCGTGACTTCGCTTCATCTCCAAAGTCGTGGTGCGGTTTTGTTTCCTCTCCAGAATTTTGGCGCGGCTTCGCTTCATCTCCAAATTCGTAGCGTGGCTTTATTTCATCTCTAAACTGATGGCGCGGTTTCACTTCATCTCCAAACTGATGACGCGGCTTCACTCCATCTTCAAAGTCGTGGTGCGGTTTCGTTTCCTCTTCCGAAGACCTGTCTCTTATACACATCTAGATGTGTATAAGAGACAGCCTTAGGGTGATCGAATGGGAGAGTTGTAAGCCTTGGCGACGCTCATCCCATGATGATCAAGATGCACGAATAGCGCTGCAAGGTAATCTGTGATCGAATAAGAGGGTTATAAGCCTTTGTGGTGCCCCATGACGATCAGGATGCACGAACGGCGCTACGAGGCAGACCTTTTCGGGATCCTCCCTAGGGTGATCGAATGGGAGAGTTATAAGCCTTTGCGGGGCCCCTTCCATGACGATCAGGATGCACGAACGGTGCCACAAGACAGACCTTATCGAGATCCTACCTAGAGTGATCGAATGGGAGAGTTGTAAACCTTTGTGGGGCCTTCCCATGACGATCAGGATGTGCGAACGGTGCTACAAGGTAGACCTTTTCGGGATCCTCCCTAGGGTGATCGAATGAGAGAGTTGTAAGCCTTGGCGGGGCCCCTCCCATGACGATCAGGATGCACGAACGGTGCCACAAGACAGACCTTATCGAGATCCTACCTAGAGTGATCGAATGGGAGAGTTGTAAACCTTTGTGGGGCCTTCCCATGACAATCAGGATGTACGAACGGTGCTACAAGGTAGACCTTTTCGGGATCCTCCCTAGGGTGATCGAATGGGAGAGTTGTAAGCCTTGGCGGGCCCCTTCCCATGACAATCAGGATGCACGAACAGCGTTGCAAGTAGTCAGTGATCGAATGAGGGGGTTATAAGCCTTTGCGGGTCCCCCATGACGATCAGGAAGCACGAATAGGCATGCAGTAGATAGACCTGTCTCTTATACACATCTAGATGTGTATAAGAGACAGTCCTACAACGATCAGGATGTACGAACGGTGCTACAAGGTAGACCTTTTCGAGATCCTCCCTAGAGTGATCTAATGTGAGAGTTGTAAGCCTTGGCGAGGCCCTTCCCATGACTATCAGGATGCACGAATGGTGCTACAAAGCAGACCTTATCGGGATTTCCCCTAGGGTGATCGCATGGAGAGTTGTAAGCCTTTGCGAGATCAGGATGTGCGAACGATGCTACAAGTTAGACCTTTTCGGGATCCTCCCTAGAGTGATCGAATGGGAGAGTTGTAAGCCTTGGCAGGACCCTTCCCATGACAATCAGGATGCACGAACAGCGTTGCAAGTAGTCAGTGATCGAATGAGGGGGTTATAAGCCTTTGCGGGTCCCCCATGACGATCAGGAAGCACGAACACGGGCATGGACCAACCAATTAGGAGTTGATATTTGTCCTGAATCGAAGTTGAAGACAAATTTCGATGATGCCACATGGTTTTATCATGACCGTTGAATCAAATAAGATTAAATTGACCTAATTTGATATTATTATTTGGGTCAAAGTCCAACTAAGTCCAAAAATAGGTTGAATTTGACCACCAAATGTCAAATCAGACCTAAATTTGATTAATTGGGCTCAAAGGCCAGACCCATGGACCAACCAAGCCCAAGTCCAACTAATTGGGCCCAAAGGCCAAATGCATGGATCAACCAAGCCCAAGCCCACCTGTGAACTTTATAAATAGAGAAGCCCTCCTCATTTGGAGGGGTCAACATTTTCTACATTCAGAGAGCCTAGAGGGAAGTTGCGTTCCTAGAAGACAGAAGACCCTTGAAGATACAAATACTTCAAGAATGTTTGGTGTTTTTCTTCTTCAAGTCAAGCACATTCACCCAACTGAGAGAATCAGATGATCAAGTATTAGAAATTAAACCATATTGCATCAAATTAATTTCAACATCAACACTAACTCAAGTTCAATTCCACGAAACACGTTTATCTGAAAACCTCGCGTAAACAAAATTAAATTAAAATTTTTACAAATTACGTGCCCTTGAATTAGAACCATTATTACAGTTGCACCTTAAAATATTTAATCATAAAAGATAAACCCTAAGACTTGTCTAAGTATATATTGGGTCCTTTAATTGACTTCATAAGAAAAAAGTCCTATCTTTCCTTTTCTTTTCTTCTTTGTTTTTTTAATCTTTTTTTTTTTCATCTAAAAATGTTTCTCTCTCCTTTTTAAACTCTTCTTTCCTTAACATATTAGAAGAGAAGTATGGTTTGAGAAGTGTGGTTCCTAGAGAGAAATTAAAGGGACAAAATTTAAGTAGTCTCAACATTTTCCTGCATTTTATTCTCTACACTTCGCTATCACCTATTTATTTTATAAGCTGTTTAAAAGATGTGAGGATTGTCCTCACAAATCAACATCGTTTCTTTTCATTTAATCTTTTTAGATCATATTTGGTAATCTTTTTTTTTTTTTAATAATTAAGTCTATTTTCTCCTCATTTCTTACCATAAATTGCATCTTTCTTAAGTATTGAATTCTTAGCCAAATTTTAAAAATAAAAACAAATTTTTAAAATTTACCTTTTTTTAGTTTTAAAATTTGGCTTGATTTTTTAAATGTCAGTAAAAAAAATAGATAATAAATGAATATATTTGGAGATGAAAATAATGTCTATAGGCTTAATTTTCAAAAACAAAAACTCAAAAACCAAATTGTTACCAAACGAAACCTTAGTTTTTACTCAATATTTTAGGTTGTGTTTAAAGTGGCCAAATGTATTTAAGGAAACAATTTCTTTTTAGATTATTATTATTATTGAATACTATATATATATACCGGTTGCACCCAATAAAAACATGTCACGTGACATTTTATTTATTTATTCTTTTAAATAAGTTTTTTTTTCTTGTGTGTAAAGGAGAGAGAGTATGAGATTAGGTGCAACATTTGTTTATGTTAGTATGTTCTTTTATGGTATCGTCCACTTTCTTTTAAAAAAACATAAAAGATTAGGAGATCAATAGATACACCAGAATATCTTAATTAGATGGACACATCCATAACACCCACATCAAACCCTAAAATCAAAAGATACGTGCTATTTGAACAAAAGATCTATGCTATTCGTAAGGTGTTGTTAGATCTCAGTTCTATCCAAAAACATGGTCTCATACTAATAAAGACTTTGTTAGATCTTTTCCCACTGTTAGTCTTTAGGGGGGAGATTTTTCTTAACACGAAAAATATTATAATGCTAAAGAAAAGAAAATAGAAAAAAGTTTGGACTTCTGTACATGCCCTAACAAAATCATAACATATCAGAAAAAGAACCCTTTTTCAGGTAGGACTTTACATTTATATATATATATTCAATATTAAATTTTTGAGTTTCTTTCCCACACACGTAGTCATTTCATATCATTGCCTATAAAGAGCCAAACCTAAAGCTAAACTCACCCCAAGCTAATTAAGAGGACAATGTTTGTGTCTATTCCTTAGAGTGAATTGTTGAAAATAATTCTAACTAATTTTGAGATAGGTGTGTCCACTTATCTCTCTCCTACCTTTAGTGTTAAAAAAAATTATAGTAATTATTGGTGAGAAATCTCGAATAGTCAATTTTCGGAGTTGTAGTTGGTGTCTTACATTCACAAAATTATGTTCGAACTGGCAAAAAAAAAAAAAATTTGCATAAATCGTTTGTCGAATATATTGTTGTAATTATAACACATACATATGAACATCCAATTTGAGTTTTTATCTCTTCTAAAGCTATAAAATTATAATTTAAATTAATTACTGACGAAATGAGTTGGATATAACTAATCATGAGTATGTCTCCATGGTAATTGACATGCAAGAGAAGTTAGAAGTTTGATCTATCATTTCTATAATTGTTATACTAAAAAGGGGCATAGTTAAAATATAAATATGAATAATTTAGGGTTTTGTTGTTAACATGAACATAATTCAATTATATAAGATTTGTACTATCAACTACGTGATTAGAGGTTCAGTTCTTCTCCCACTAAGGGTAAAAAAAATAAAAATTATGGTTGTAGTGTAAAGAGTTGATGTGGGCATATTTTAAATTGAAATTAATTGAAGTATAATAACACAACTTGATTGGAATAATTACATTAATTTGGAGGGTAGTAGAGTAATTGTCCAAATAAAAGTTGGAGGATATAGATATAACAACTTTTCAAAGTTCAACTTCAAGAATGGTTTGTTATAATTTTTTTACCCATGTTTTCCTATACACAAAATATTAATTAAGTGTTTTTTGTCTAAATCTATTGTAAAGTAATTTAAAGTGTTTTTTTTTATAAATTTCATGAGTAATAGTATGTTTGGGATAGGATTTTTTTTTTAGTGATTTAAAAGGATAAAAATTATTCTTTTAAAAAATAGTAATGAACAAATAAAAAACACTTGATAAATTAAAAGTGTTATACTATGGTGCCATATAATGTCTTTAGAATAGCTTTAATTTCCATTTATTTTTCCTATTTGACATTGCATTTTCCATCTGTGGAATAATTAACCATCTTTCTAGTTAAAAAACAACTTATTCTAATTTCTGAAGTTGGAAATTACTCAAATGGTTAAACCAATTTTTATTTCTTTTTATTCAACATTTTTGGTAGCTTGAAACGATGATCAATATGATTGAACCTTTTTTTTTTTTTTTTTTTTTTGCCAAAAACTAAATTATATGCAGAAAAAAATCAGGTTGGGAAAGAATAAGATGTAATAATTTGGATTTTTAATGTTCTGAAGATGTAAAATGCAAAGCCTTTAAACTGTCATATCATTTAAAAGGGTAAAGAGAAAACACATCTGATATGCTTCATTTAGTTCTGTCATAACTTATAGTCCAAAAGAATAACATTGGGGCAAAGGGAAATCATTTTACACCAATCATTTTCTTTCATTTTCTCTTAACTTTTTAGAGTTTTTTTTATGTTATATATATATATATAAAGAAGGTTAATGACTTTGCCCTTCCAAATCATCTTTTCTACCATTTTTATCTTGAACAAATTTAATTCAACAATAAATTAGAAACTCGGTCAATCCGGTATAGCTCAATTTAATAAATAAAAATATATTTTTTCGATCAAGATGTAATAAGTTATTTGAATCTCCCAACATACAAATAAATTGTTGAACTAAAAAAACTCCACTTTTTTAGGTTGGAATTCACAATTCCCTTATTCGTTAATTCTTATAATTAAAAGGAAGATATTAGAAAAAGAATAAAAAAGATCAAAGTTGTATTATATCTATGATTATAAACTATAAAAACATTTATATATATAGCTATTTAAACATATATAACTCAATCAAGAGGTCAAATATATTTGAATCATTATCGACACTCATTGTTAATGTACCTAAAAAGATATTTTTAGTTATTGCTTTAAACTAGCAGGTTTTTCTCTAATCTTATCTTATCGATGTATTTTCTCGTTATTGAGCTCTCTCTTGCTCTTGTACAAAGTATCTTTTTGGAATGTATCGCTCTTGGTTTTGAGAGTTCTATAGTTGAGATATTTCGGTACACCTGTTGATTCCATTATTTATGTGTTTTTGTTATTATTGAAAAAAAAACTTATTAAACACTACTTTCTAATTATAAGTTTTTTTTTTTTTTTTTTTTTTACTTATTTGTAACCTAATTAATGTATTCAAAATCCAAACCAAAAATTGAAACTCAAAAAAGTAGTTCTAAGCCTTTGTCTTTTATTTCTGGAATCTAACTCAGAATTGAAACTTTTTTTCTTTTTTAAGAAAAATCTAAAAAACATTCTAAAAATTTAAGAGAAAAACTACTGTATAAATTTCAATAAACAAAAAACTAAATACGACAGGGTTATCTTTTCCCCTTTTATTAATTTACGTTATTTATTTATTTCCTAAAATGAATTCCATAATAGTATTTGACATCCTTAGTTTATGAAACTTCAAAAAAAAAAAAAAAAAAAAAGTGTGACAAAAAGTTTGGTAATTTTACAAAGCATTTTTAATTCAAAGAAACCAATTTTTGTTAATCAAATTTTAAAAACCAATGTCAGTATCACAAAATTACCCTAAACCAGTCTTAAGAGAAATAGTTTCTTTCAATTATAACCCCAAAAAAGAGTTGTACCTTTCAATTATACAAAGTGAACTTGCATTGATATTATATAAATTACACAGAGAATATAAATTAACTACAAAAAGACATGCAATTTTCTTGAATATAGTAATTTAAGATAAATTCCATATTTTCTACCCCTAGTAACTTCAAGAACAAACTTTTGGGTCTTTTCACTAACCAATAAATAGTGGCATTTCAATTCAAATTTTGAATTTTCAAATTTGAACCCTTTTTCTATAGTAACTTTTAATCACATATATTATGTATACACATGATACATGCACTAACATATTCAAGAGGACCCAAAAAAAAAAAAAAAAACTCATTGATTGATTAGGTCTTTCATAATTTGCCTTTGACTCTCGATCTAGATGTCGGAAATTTACATCTATGAACTCTAATAATTGAACTAAAAGAAAAGTCTTATATATTATATATGATATAAATTGATTTTTGAAAATTAAGTTCGTCACCTATGAAAAAGTCTTGCATATATTACACATATAACAGAAATATGAACAAAAAGGACATAAATTCAAACTGGAACTTTAGGATTGAACTTTCAAACCCAATTCATTTTGGTAGTTCTAAATTTTAGTTCATATTTTTGTTATTATAATTTTCTATTTAACAAGTTAGTCCTATTAGATTTATTTGGGTTCAGGATATGATGAGAGTGCTAAAAATAAGTTGAGATATTTTGATGCACATATTTATCCCTTAGACCTATCATACTTTTTCCAAAAGAAAAAATTCAGATGATTTTTGTGAAAACTACTTAAGCTTTCATCTTATATGACACTATTGAAGTAAATTGAGGTCTCATTTAATAACTATTTTATTTTAAGAGTCAAATGATAATCAAAAGGTTAAAAAACATTTTTGTCCTTAGAACTTTCATGAAAGTAACAATTTAGTCCATAAATTTTAGTTTGTAATGATCTAGTCTTTATATTTTTAGTTTTGTAACAATTTAGTCTATAAACTTTAATATGTAATAATTTAATTCTTGTACTTTCGACATTGTAACAATTTAGTCCCTAACGTAAAAAAAATTATCAAAATTAGATGTCAATTTTAAATACCTTATGATGTAAATTTTGTATTTTGTAAAAATATTAAGTCTCTAGTTAATTTAACGGTTTATTTATGCATGGATTCTCATTAAACATTAACAAAACTTTCTACAATAGAGACTAAATCGTTACAAATTTTAAAGTTTAAGAATAAAGTTATTACATAATAAAGCCCAGGGACTAAATTATTATTTATATGAAAGTTTATGGACTAAAATAATTTTTAACCTACTCTGCTTATAAAGAAAGGATCAAAAATGAAAAATTAGAAAAAAAATCCCTTATACATATAATTTAACTTTTATTACACACGTATGTATGAATATTGGATATATAGTTTAGCTTTAAATTGCAAATTATAATTAATATCCATAATTATCTTCTCTAATTACAGTTCCAACAAATTAATAATAGCATCACTAACCAACAAAGCATAAATTAAAATTGGCTTTTTCAGTATAACAGCAATAAGGAAATTCATACCACATATTCTTTTAGTCACTAACACATCTACCTGTTAGTTGAATTATGTTGGATTTATCAAATAGATGGTTTTTTTTTTTTTTTTTTTTTTTAAGAAAAAGGGGATTGTGTTTCTTTCCTGCCCTTAATAATTATGATAATTAGTTTTTTTTTTTTTTGAGAAATGATAATTAGTTTTTCTTGTAATTAATATTATGTTAAAAGATATATAGCTGCCATAGGGAAGTGTTTCTCAATTATTTCTAGACATGTGGGCTGAGGCTGTCTCTCTCTTTTTTTTTTTTTTTTCCCCTCTTCAGTGGACACAATTCTGTTTTTTGTTTTTTTTTTTTTTCATTTCAATTCAAACCCTATCATATATATAATAGAAAGTAAAGTAAAAGGAAAAAGAAAAACAAAATATATTAATCTAGGGTTTTGTCTTTTTGCTTAATTGTATAGATCTTTAAAAAGATTGTGTTTTAAGGCCAAAACAACAACCCTAATAAATAGTTTTGACTGCTTCTGTTTCTTTTCCTGATCATGGAAGAGAGAAAGGGAAAAAAAAAGCCCTAGATTCTACTACAGAACCCAGAAACAGAAAGAAAATAAAATTGGCAAAAATATTTATATTCTTTTTACACTAATTTGTTTCTTATTTTTCATTCATCAATTTCTTGATTCTTCAAGCTCACTTTTTTGTAAAAAATTTCAATTCATACATATATGATCTATATACAAGCACTTAAAAGAACATATTATTCTCAAAAATTCAAACCACTAAATTGGGATATATAATTCCTTTCAAGAAAAAACAAAAACCCACCAAACATCAATTCATATTCAAAATCTCCTCAAGATCTCTAACAAATAATATCATAGAAATTAACATCCTCCTATACTTCTCATCATAATTATAAATATTAACAATTTGAAAATATTTAAGGAATCAAAATAAAAAAGAAAGCTAACCCGAACATAGCTCAACGATCATAACCAATGAAGATTCAAATCTACAAAATCACCTCAAGATCAAAAGAAGGAAAAAAAACCCTCTACTAAATAATACCATAGAGATTAACATACTCCAATACTTATATCATAATCATAAATATTTACCTAGAACATATGGAAATAAAATAAAAAGTCAACTTGAACATAGCTTAAGATCATTTGCGAGAGAAAAAAGAGAAAAACCTTCTATAAGGTTCAAATCTTCATCTCGATGTTTGCAATAATTCAAAATTAAAAATAGAGAGACTACAATTCTTTTCTCATACACAATATATATATTTATATATATATATATATATAAGAATTTCAAGTTGTAGGATTTTGATGATCATGAGTTGCTGAAGAATTAGTAACTTTTTGCTTTGGCCTTTTTCTCTTCTTCTCATAACTAACACCTCTTGCTTTCGCTTGAAAATCACGAACTTCCCTTAAATACAAACGAACCGCTCTTGCTCCAAACGGATTTCCCTCCGCCCGACCGCCGTTCTCTTCATAAGCTGCCCGGAGCCGACCGATCAAGGCGTCTAAGCTGCCCCACGCTTGTCTCAGCGGGCACGGGCAGGGGGCAGGTGGGTTGGGCAGCCCGAAGAAGGGGCAGGTTTGGTTGTGTACTTTCGTCTTCCCGAACTGATCTAAGTACCGGAGGAATTCCAGCACGTGAGCGCCGCTGCACATCTGAAGAGCCAACGGCGGCCGGTGGTTCCGGAGGTATTGACAAAACGTGTTCCAATCTCTCCGTTTTTGATTCTCGTACCGGCTTGGTGTGGCGGCAGAGGCGGAGGCGGTGGGTGGTGCGGTGGCGGCGACCGTGGCAGTAGTGGTATAAGTAGTAGGAGGATTGGATGATGATTCTGAAAACAAATCCATCTAAAAAAATATATATCAATGAAAGTAATTGAAAAAGAAAGAGAAATGAGGAAACGTTTATAAAGATTGAAACTTTTTGTTATCGGTGTGAGGAAGATCTCATCTTTTAGGGTTTTGAAGAGAACCCACTTCTCATTTTAGGGTTTTTTTTTTTCTTTTTTCAACTAAGAAGTGGGTTTTAATTTGCATGGCAAGAAGAGATGATCAAGAAGAAGAACAATGTGAAGGGGGAGGTGATCATAAAGGGATTAACGTCATTGATGATCATAAAATTGAAAGTGAGAATTTTTTTTTTAAAAAAAAAAAAAAACCAAAACAATAGAAGAAAAATAGCCCAAAATAGCCCAAAATCCAACAACTTTGATCAAAATGACTTCTTTTCCAAAAACATGTTTTTGTTTTGGGGGTTGTTTTTGATATTGTGTTTCTTAGAAGAAGAGGATAGAAGGGGAAAAGGGTGAGTGATGAGAGAGTTTTATGGTATGAAGAGAGGGAAATGGGGAAATTATTAGAGAAGAGAGAGAGATTTTGTTTTTGAAGAGAGAAGGAAGTGAAAGAAAACTGAGAGTTAAACAGTGAGGAGAGAGAGGAAATTAAAGGTTAAAATGAGGAGTAAAGGTTAAGAGTGGGAACAGTAGTAAATAGGCATAAAATGACAAATTTTAGCAGTGAAAAGAGTTGATGGTGACCATTGGTAAAAGGACACTTGTGCTGTCACCCACTCACTCTTTGGCGCGTGTATTAACAACTTTTTTATTTTTTTATTATTATTTTTTTTTAATTTTGTAAGTACAAGAGTTTATACTTTTCTAGGTTGTTAGGACACTTGGGGAAGAGTATTATAATGATGTATTATATTTTAAAGGCTATATATTTGAGAAAATTAATCAAGTAGTTGATGTACTTAATTGAGCTAGTTTGATATCCACGTGTCTCAATGATAAATTCGTAATTTAAGAAATAGATTAATGGTAATTTATAATAAAAGAAGAGTTGTATATAGTATTTGTCATATTGTATTTCGATACTTAAGTATTTAGAAATTTTTGGATGTAGTAAGAGTTTAAAGAATGAAATCAGTTCACTCTTTAGATTCTTTTGATAAAAGTGAAAATAAGATATTTAAAAGGAGTTTGACTTAAGGTTCTTTTGTTTTCTATTGAGATTTAAAATTCAGAAAGCAAATTGAGATAATCGAGGGTTTTGGACGAGAAATCTACAAGAAGTAGACCCCCATAATGATGCTTTGCATTATATCTCAAGGCTTGCGATTCAGTTGATTGGTCGTCTCTGTCGGTATATTTGACTCAGTTTTCTTCGAATTTATCCGTAGTTTCTCTTTTCTTTTCTTAGCTTGTTCCTTAAGTTAAAAATTGTCTTATCGCAAAGTTTAATAGCGATTTAAAATGAGTCTTGGAAACTAATGGACAAATACGTAATTTATTTTAAAAAGAGCATAAACGCATATAAATATACTTTTGAATGCAAGAATATAAAATAAATGCATTGAGTAATATTAATTATAAAACTACAATAAACCATACTATGTATAGAACTCTATGTAACAATTTGAAAACATATAAACAAAATAACGAAACTTAAAGGTTGGAAAGCACTTCTGGTTCTAAAGTTTGTAACAATTTATTGAGTGGATAAATATCATAAAGTTAAAGTGAAAATTGACGCGATTGAAAGATATTACATGACATCGTTTACCACATTATTTACGTAAATTGACATGATAACTAATGTGTAAATATTAATTATGTAAATGATTTGATGTTTCTCCTTCAAACAAAGAAAGAATGCTTAAAAACTATCCTAACAATATATATATATATTGGAAATGGCAAAGAAAAGTTGGAAGGAATCATAAACGATGAGTTTTTCCTTTTTTTTTTTTTTTTTTTTTTTTTTTTTTTTTTTCTTTTTTTTTTTTTTTTTTTTTTTTTTTTTTTTGTTAAAATGCAAATTAAGAACAAATAAATGAAAGTAATGAATAATAAATTCATTAAATTGGGAAAAAAAGTGAATATTGAACCTTTTTGAAATGTGAATTACTTAGAAGAATACATAATGAGAAATATATACCAATACTATGTTAGTGGGAATCAATCAAGATATTTGGGAAATTCTTTGTCAACCACTTAATTTCCTCCCAACCAAAACTTATTACATCAACAAAAGCATTTCCCACCTTTTTTTATATTGAAAAAAGAATTCTAACAAACTAAACATTATCTTCTTTCCTCAGAAAAATTCAGAGAATATATATATATATATATATTTGTCCACTAATTACAATTAAACTCTACGTAGAAACTATTTTAGAAACAATATTTAGTTAACCAAATAAGTTATTAAAGAAATTTTGTTCTAGAAACAAATAGAAAATGTTTTAAAAACTGTTTAAAATAGTAATAATAGTAATTAATTTCCGAAACTGATAATACTACATTATTGTAACAGAGGAGATTTAAATATATCATCAGACATTAATTACAAACTACAAGGTGTGACATTCCAAAAGGCACCAAATTTCATTTATTTATTTATTTTTCCATTTTTGATCAATGAAGAGGGAAAAAATCTCATTAGTTAGAAGTTAAGAAACAGGCTATTCTATTTGTACACCTGGAAATATTAACCCTAGATGTAGGGCTGCCCTTAACAACATGGGGAATACCCTAAAATAGGGAACACAACTTCATTTTTAGTGCCCTATTTACATAGGTATCTTCTATTACCAAAAATTTTTCCATAAAAGAAAATGTTTTAGGTTGGTTGATTTGTACAAATTTGGACACAAGAAAAACCTACCACACATAAATATATTATTAATTATCTCCCCCCATTTCAAGTCATTTTAATTTTTTTTCTTCAAATGATAATAATAATAATAACGACTAGAAAATTGTAGAGATAAATACTAAGATTGTGAATCTATACTAGAAAATTGTAGAGATAAATACTAAGATTGTGAATCTATGAGATTGATTAATAACACATGTTTTAAGCAGTTGAGTTAGTCGAATTTGAAGAGTGATTGGAGGTAGCTTAACTAATGATGTAACAGAAATTTGAAGGTTTTTTTTTTTCTTAAGAGGGCATTAGCTTCATAATCAATGGTTTTATATTTTTATCAACATTTTCATATGACTGTTGATTGAAAATTGACACAAGAGATAAATCGATATTTCTATTATGACGTAGAAAAACCAATGAATATAGTAAAAAAAATCCACAAAATTACTGGTAAAGTAAACTTAATATTCGTAATAAGAAGTTTATAAACTTAATATTCGTAATAAGAAGTTTATACTTATTTTGAAAAAAGATAAGTTGTGCCTTCATTAATTTAAATATATTATAGTTATCAAAGTTGATATTTCTACATTGACATTTAAAATTTTACCTATACGTAAAGAAAAAGTATTTTGGTTAAATATATATCTTTATTATATATAAAAAAGATTCTTACTCTATTTTTTTTTAATACACTAAATTTGTAGTGTGTGTATATATGAAAATTGAAATGCAATCTTCTACTTCTTGCATTCTTATTTCTTTCCACTTTGGAATAAGGCTTTTTTTAGATTACTTTGGGATAAGTTGGAACAAGATTTAGTGGATTCCTTTAGTAGTAGTAGTAATAATAATAATAATAAATATTACTATTACTGTTATTGTTGTTATTACTATCCTTATACCATTAATCAAAAGTTTCATATTCCTTTATCCACTTTGGAAAAAAAAATAATGTAATTCCTGCTTCCACATGGTCCAATGAAAAAAATTTGCTATAACATTTTCTGGCCTCTCTTATTCTATATTGCTTAGAAGGTTAAAACTAAGGCCAGCTAGCAAAATAAAATTAGAGGCTAAGGATGATAAAATCACCACATTATCCACAAAATTATATTTTGATTAAAGTAAACACCATTGATAAAGGGGGAAACAACAAACAACTTCTGAGTTACTCTTAAAACAAGTTCATAACACCAATGTGAAGATAGTTTACTGTAATGATGCTTCAGAGATTAATCTTTTATATACAAACTATTTACAGAGCACAGAGAAATTACATCGACTCGAGAACGGGTGTCGTTTATCTACACGCCATTTTCATTTGTAATTGCTCCAGTCATTGCTTGCTGTGACATAGAATGAGAGGAATTAAATTTTACTTTAGTCCATATGGTTCACATTTATTTCATTTAAAATACCAAACTTTGAAATGTTTTATTTTAACATTTATGCTTTAGCTTACTCGTCCAATAAATGACGTTAAAACACTTGTTTCATTCAGATATGAGATATCCACCGGTCAAAAAAAGGAACAAAATATGTGTTCTATGTTAAGTTTCAACTGCATAATTTATTGAAAGTTGACCATAAGAATCAAAACCAAAACGATATAAACAAGAAAGCTCAAAGATCAAAAATATAATTTTAAAAGAAAATTGCAAACAGCTTTTGATGGTGTTTTAGTTTTGATCACCTGGAAACAGGATAAGGTGTATTGTATGTCGGTTGCTGAAATTTGGTGGTGAAGAACAATTCTAACCCTGAAAACACAAGATATTAGCATATATATTTTAGACAAAGTGGTAAACCAAGTTCCATCTCAAATATTTTCTTGTTCAGATCGTTTGAGTGTCCATCACAAACTTCTAACACGAGTTTGTCTTCAAAAGTGTCAGAACAACGAGATGTAAGAGCTACAGGAAAAAGAACCTTGATGAACTTTCTGGCAATAAAAGTATGCCATGTTCTTCCAAGATTTCGCCTAGCTTTTCCCCTGTTATTGTTGAGTCTTTTTTTATATCTACAAATATCTGGTAATATAGCGAGGTGGAAAGCAAACATAAAGATTAATGTCAATATAGATTGGAAAATAGACTGCAAGAAAAAAGAATTTTGAAGCATGAACTAGAAAAAGGGCTGCTGCTATTCTGTCTAATTTTCACTGTTCTAAGAGCCCTTTTAGATCATACTCAGATTTCAAAAACAAAATAACAATTCCCTTTATAGAAAGAAAATACTCTTCTAAGTTTATGATATTTTCCTAGGATCTTAAGAACGCTTTTCTGAAGTCAATTACATGACAGAAGATTATTAGTAAACAAACCTAAATTTCAAAAGTTGGAAATAAAAAACAAAATCATTATCATACAGATTTATAATCCATCAAACCAAGTTTTCAATTTAAAGATCCTATTGATATATCCAGGAGGTTGAAATCTCAAAGATGAGAAGTGTCCATCCATCATTTTACCTTAATCACATAGCAGGAAAAATGAGAAAAAAGAAGAGGGTGATAAATAATGATTGATGTAAGCAAAAATAAAAATTTAAGAGCAGTGTATAAACAATTAACTTACTATATTTGTTTCAACCAAATGGCTTTCCACTTGCAATCCTTTGATTTCCTTTAATCCATCTGCACAGCTCACAAGTCACAACCCCCCCACCAAAAAGGAAACATGGAAAGAAAAACAGAGGAAAATGCAATGTCCATAAGCTTGCAAGGAAGAATCCAGAACAAATAAATGAGAGTGTGAGGAAGAAATATAATTGCCAGAGAGGACGTTTTACCAGCCAAAATCTTAGCATTCTCATGATCTCCCTCAAGTTTCACAATATTCTCTTGTATTGCAACCAATGCTGCAGCACAAAGAATACCAACCTGTCTCATCCCACCTCCCAATGTTTTCCTCAGCCGTCTTGCCTGGAATGAAAGAACGGAAAGTTTTAATTAAACAAGTTCTTAAAAAGCACTGGCAGTCAAGTTTAAGAGCAGAATGTGAATATATACATACCTTGGTAATGAATGCTTTTGAACCAACGATGACAGAGCCAACAGGAGCTCCCAAACCCTTAGATAGACATACCTGGTTCAAAATTTCAGTGAAGCAGAGATTCAATTAACAAAAGTATGCATTAGCAATGCTTCTACACTTCAGTTGAAGACAAGGAGGGATAATTTTAGGAATGTATATGAAATATTAAATGTATCCATACTTATCAAGCTCAAACTTTTGGATTTAACAGGTGATTTAATAGATACCTTGAAATTGCCAGTATTATATGTTATCTGTTTTTAAAAACGGATGAACAAAACAAGGGAATGAAATTTTAATAATGAAAATGACTAAGAATAGCGAAGCAGAGTGGGTAACTATACCGATACAGAATCAGCTGCTTGCACAAGCCTGTTAACAGGAACGCCAAGTGCCTGGATAGACAAAAGCAATGGATTAATGGTTATTGTCAATGAAGTTTCAGGAAGAAACGAAATCTAAATGATCCCACTCCTTGAGCATGTGAACTGTGAAGGCTAGAGATTCCCCAAATGATACATATGCAGTGGCATTGCCCATTTTGGAGTATGCTTTGTTAATTGTTGAACTTTAGGCATGCAAAATGTTATTAGAGCAAGGTAAAAATGACAAGTGAAGGAACAAAACATATAAGAAATACAGATTTTACGTGGAAAATCATTTCAAGGACAAGAAGAAAAAAAGGATACATCTACAGGAGAAGAATCAATTATAATAGAACAATTCGGTACAAGAGTTTTCAGTGATAGTAGCTATTACAAACATCTGTTTTTCTCACTTTAAATATCATACCATAGGCTTCTTGAATCAAGAAATGGTACGATACTTAAACCCTAAGCCATAAAGGATTTTGGTCAGTGATCACCCATTTTAAAAACATACAATTCTAATCAAATGCAGATCAATGTATTCATCATCTTTAGTGAGATCATCATCCAAGGGACTAAGTACACCCATAGCCCTATACAGATTATTCTTCCTAGATATAAATATCCAGGCAACTCGCCTATTCTCATGGGACAACCACTTGACCTATTACAATTGATTGCTAAAAGAACTTATAGGATATATTAAATCCTAAGTGTGTGACCACTATAGCTTGAACTCATTTCCTGCCTAGTATTACAACCCTATACAAATTGGCAAACCAAAAGGAATATCACTAATATTTATCAATAGTTATAGAACCAGGGGTGCATACACTTTTGACCAAATTATCTTTCCTGATGATTGAAGAGCAACTTGAATTTAACACTCGACTTTGAGCACAATTGAACAAAAGATGCAGATTAAGGTTGCCAAATACCAGAAGGCATCAATCCTTGTAATTATAATAATTATTATTAAGGTGTTTGGTCACTCTACATACAACTGAGGCATTGAAAATACGAGCACCATCAATGTGAAGCTTCAAGCCATGCTTCTTAGCTAATTCTCCAACCCTGTCTGTATACTCCACAGAGAGGCATCTACCTCCACAGCTGCATTATAGAAAAAATACTCAAGCATGAAGTCTTGATGATAAGTAAGAAAGGTCTAATCAAAAGAATCACTAATGAGTTTGGTATGATCTTAGGGATGATGAAAAGTACTAGTGGCCAATTAGAAGTACTTCCATGGTATTTGGCCAAATAATAAAGTTTAATTTAAAATAAAATAAAATAAACTATAATAATTAAAATTAAAAAAAAAAAACCCTAAATACCAATTCTTTCATAAAAGTTTTAAAACCTACTCCTTGAAGTAGAAATCCTAAAGAAAGTCAAATAGAAATTGGGACTTGAAATGGTGAAACAGGGTGACCTAACACAGTGTGGCTATCCAAATTTTCCTTCTAAGTCGTCATCAAACAATTTCTATTTGACACTCAGTAGAAATTTTACTCCAACAGTAAATTTGAAACGTGTATAAAATGTCAAGGATACTATTGCAACTTTTAAAAACAAAGGGCAAAGCTCAGGGCTATGTTTTATAATATAGCCAGACTTCTAAGTTATGTTTTATATATAACTTGAAAGCAGTTTTAAGTGAATAAAAACATTCAAAATGTTTCCACTTAAAAGCACTATTCCCAAAGCCATCCCAACACTCATTAAAACTAACAAAAATACAGTAGCGGTAGAATAAATTATCAGAAACGACCAAGAAAACGAGTCCTTAGACTCCTTACTTAGCATGTGAGTTTTCCAAGCAGATAAGCCTAGTAGTTGGAAACACAAGCTCTCCTCTAGGGTCTCTAATGGCAGCTTCAATCAAATCCAAGTCCATAGTTCCATCTCCATTATTCCTAACAGTCCTAGGATGAACCCCTCCAATAGTTGCAATACCTCCATTCTCATAAATATGGATATGAGAATTATCCCCAAGAATAACCTCAGAGCCCCTAATCTCACAATGAACAAGAACACTAATGAGGTTCCCCATAGTGCCGGAAGGCACAAAAAGAGCCGCCTCCTTCCCCATGATCTTAGCCATTTCTGTTTCTAAACGGAGGGCAGTTGGGTCATATTTCAATACATCATCATCAACCTCGGCGCTCGCCATCGCAGCCCTCATCGCTTCGGTTGGTTTGGTGACGGTGTCTGAACGAAGATCGACAGTCTTCGTCACCATTTTAGGAAGAAAGCTGATAAAACAAACAATAACGGGTAAAAATCAGTTCGGACAAAATGGGGTTTCTATTCTATCTTTGATTTTTCACAAATTTTATCCATTGTTTAAAGAAACCCATCTCGTCAAATGATCTGAAGCAATTGAAAAGCAGTTTAAAAACCCCTCAAAAGAAATTAGTACCTGTTTTCGATACTGTTTCTGTTGTCTGCGAGCTCTGTTTCTTGGAAGAAGAAAATGGGTTGGGGATTAATCCAAATTCTCAGGAGGAAAAGGAACAGTGAGCAGTTCGTCTACTTGTTTAAGTTTCTACGTAAAAGAAAACAATATATATGAATAATGGGATTCTGAAGGGTTCAAAGGGATCAAAACCCCAAGAAGGAAGCTGGCGAGATAATTACAGAGAGAAGTATGGTCAACGGTACGAAAAATTTTAAAGAAACTTGGTGCCACATCATTTGATGTGATCTCCACATACTCACCACATCATCATATTGGAGTGGGTAAGAAACAGAACAAAAAGGAATCTATATATAATAAACAAATATTTAGGTGCATGAATGCTAGGAAAAATTTCATATCCTTATGGAAAAATCTTGTTGATTAAGTTATTGTAATCAATTATTTAATTTTAGTTAAGTAGTGTTTAATATCATTAGTTATAATTTTATTTACATCAATTAAATTTAATCAAATAACATATAAAATAGAAAATTTGTTTTAAATCGTAAAACTGCTTAAAATATTTTTAAATATAGTAAAATGTCACAGTCTATCAATAATATGTCTATCGGTATCTATCAATGATAGATGATAATAATCTATTAGTGTCTAATAGATAGTGTTATTTTACTATAATTATAAATATTTTGGTTCATTCTAATTAAACTTAATCTCATTAAACAATTATTTGAGTAAAAAATAATAAGTAATCAATCATAATTCTTAAAAAATTGAACTTTTGCACTAACTTAATTTAATTAATCCTAATTTATTAATTAAATATATTTAAGATGTTTTTAGATAATTAATTAATCATTTACGTAGATAAGTAATTGCATTCATTTAATGATTTTTATTTGTAAAAAGAATTAAGTAAATACTTGAGTAGTATTATAAATATGTTAAATTAAGTGTAATGTAGATGCTCATTATTAGTGTCCACTGGTCATGCATCACTTATTCATTACCGCATGTATTGTCCATGTGTCTCAAAATTACACACTATTAGTGACTATATAATTCATCTCTTCCTTGCCAAATTGTCTATAAATAGTAGCATTTGGTGGGTTTTGAAATATACACATTGGCTAAAGTCCATGAAAATTGGAGAAAGTAGAGAATTTAGATACATTTTTTATTTTTTATTTTGTTTATTTATATACTATATTGAATTTATTTAAATATTTATTTGTTTTATTATTATATTATATTATTTTAATATTATATTTTATTGATATCCGTGTTACCATTGTGCTCCTCAAATTCACAACATAAAGGTATGTCGACTTTTTCCTCTTCGTTATACTTAATAAATTTAACGTTATTTTGCAAATTTAGTATCTATTAAATTTCTAATAGAAATACAAAATTTTATGATAGTGTTGCCATGATAAATCTTACAAAATTAGAATTTTTTGCCCTTGATATTAACGACAGTAATTATCTGTCATGGGTACTTGATGTCGAAATCCACTTGCATGCTATGAATCTTTGAGAGACTGTTAAAGTTGAAAATACGACATCTAGTCAGGACAAAGCAAAAGTTATGATTTTCCTTCGCATCATCTCCACAAGAGATTGAAAATGAAGTATCTTATAATAAAAATCCTCGTATCTTGTGGAAAAATTTGAAAGAGAGGTATGATCATAAAAAAAATTATTCTTCCTAAAGCTTGTCATGAGTGGATGCACTCGAGGCTACAAGATTTCAAATCTGTAAGTGATTACAACTTCGCATCATTTAAAATTAGTTCGAAACTGTGGTTATGCGAAGAGAAAATTATTGATGCTGATATGTTAGAGAAGACATTTTCTACGTTTCATGTCTCGAATATGCTTCTTCAATAGCAACATTGAGAGAGGTTTTAAACAATGTTTTGAATTAATTTCATGTCTTCTCGTGGCTGAACAAAATAATGAGTTATCAATGAAAAATCATGAATCTTGGCCAACCAAGACAACACCATTCCCTGAAGTAAATGCTGTGAATTTTAATAATAATCGTGGTCAAGGTCATGGTCGTGGTCGTGACCGTGACAGAGGAAGAAATAATTATTATTTTCGTGGTGGTCGTTCTAATCATTCAAATTTCAAAAAAACCACACAAAATTATGATCACAAAGGAAAAAATCCACAAGATAAGAGTTCAAAAAGTGTTGAAAATAAATGTTTCCAATGCAGAATGATTGGGCAATGGTCATGTACATATTGTATGTCAAAACACTTAGTTGATCTCTATCAAGCATCCCTGAAGGAAAAAGAGAAAAATGTGGAAGTAAATTTTGCATACCAGAATAATGACAAATTTGGATGTGGTGGGCTTCTTTGAATCTCCTGAGAGAAAATCAACACAATTGATAGAATATCAAGTGTTTCCTTTGACTTTGAAAATATTTAGACTTAATGTTTTATTTTTTTATTCATCTTCATGTTTTTTTCTCCTCTTAGTAGATGCTAACTTTTGTGTATTCTAAGTATTGTTTTTCTTATTGTAATTATTTTCTTTTAATGAATTTTTCATATGTTGGGTGACTAAAAAATGAGTAATGAAGATCTATGTCTGGTAGACAGTGCAACTGCACATACAATACTTACAAGTCGAGAATATTTTTCCAAATTGACAATGTGGGACCAAAAGTCAATACAATATCAGGTTCTGCAAACCTAATTGAATGGTTTGGAAAAGCAAATATTATTTTTCCTGAGAGAATAAAAATTACAATTGACGATACATTGTTCTTTACTCAATCAAAGAGAAGTCTACTTAGTTTTTAAGATATACGTTGTAATGGTTATTATTGAGACTGATAGAGAGAATAATATGGAGTATCTTTATATCATATCTACTGTCTCATATGAAAAACGTATACTACTAGAAGAGTTGTCTGCTTTATGTTCTGGATTATATTATACTCATATCGAGTAATTGAAACATATGCAACAATGAACCTGAAGTTCATGAATCAAGACATATTATTAATTTGGCATGACAGAGTAGGTCATTCCGGTCTATAAAGATGAGAAGATTATTGAGAATTCAAAATGGACATCAATTGAAGACCTAGAAAATTCTTCAATCTAATAATTATCATGTGATGTTTGCTCTCAAAGCAAATTAATCATTAGACCATCACCAGTCAAAGTGAAAACTGAATCATCTGCATTTTTAGAATGATTTCATGGTGATATATGTGGACCTTTTAACTGACTAAATAGACCATTTAGATATTTTTTGGTATTAATAGACGCATCCAACAAATAGTCACACGTGAGCTTATTATCAAAGTCCAAAGCTCTTGCATTTGCAAGATCACTTGCTCAAATAATTAAGTTAAGAGCAACAATTTTCTTGATTATACTAATTAAGACCACTCGTTCATGATAATGCTGGTGAATTTACATCTCAAACTTTTGCTAATTATTGTATGTCAATTGGGATAAGTGTTGAACTCGTAGCATGTGCATACACAATGGTTTAACATAATCATTCATAAAACATTTGCAGTTAATTGCTAGACTATTGCTTATGAGAGTTAAGCTTCCTACATCTGTATAGGAACATGCTATTTTGCATGCAGTGTCACTTGTACGCATTAGGCCAATAGCTTATCATAAGTACTCGTCATTAGATTAGCTTATAGCCATCAACCAAATATTTTCTCATCTGAGAATTTTTTGATGTGCAGTATATGTTCCAATTGCTCCACCACAACGTACTAAGATAGGTCCTCAAAGGAGGTTAGGAATATATATTGGATATGATTCTCCATTAGTTATCAAATATCTTGAACCCCTGACGAGTGATGTATTTACTACACGATTTGTTGATTGTCATTTTAATGAGACAGATTTTCCAAAATTAGAGGGAGGGAATGGATGAGAAGTTGGAAAAAGAAATTACATGGAATGCATCGTTATTTTTCTCATTTAGATTCCCGTACAGATTTAATGTAAACTTGAAGTTCATAAGATAATTCATTTCCAAATATATAACAGATTAGTTACCAAATGCTTTCAAAGATGCAAAGAAAGTAACTAAATCACAATATACCAGCTGCAAATGTTCTATAAAAAACTGATATCCCAACATAGAAAGTTGTCACTAATGAGTCTAGAACACGCCAGAAGCATGGTAGACCAGTAGGTTCCAAAGATAAAAATCCTCGAAAAAGAAAAATAATTAATAACCAAGAAGACTTAGTTGTAAATATAAATACCCATGAACAAATTCATGACGTGACTAATGAGGAAGGTGAAATACATAAAGATAATGATGAGATTTCAATAAACTGTGTCTGACAGGAAAAAGATAGAACCAAACTCATGTAGTTATTGACAACATTTTTGCATATAATGTTGCTATTGATATTATATTCGAAAATGAGGATTCTAACAATCAGTGTTGAAGAATATCGACATAGAAAAGATTGACTTCAGTGAAAAGAAGCAATCAGGCAGAATTAAACTCACTTTCAAAACGTTAGATTTTTTTTACCAGTAGTCCAAACACCAGAAGGTGTCAAACACGTGGACACAAATGGGTATTTGTAAGAAAAAGAAATGAAAATAATGAGGTCACAAGATATAAAACAAGAATTCACAAGGTTTTTCATAAAAGCCTAGTATTGATCATGAGGGAGACGTATTCTCCAGTGGTGGATTTTAATTGCACTAAGATATTTTAATTGGTTTTGACTATGCATGAAAGTCTAGATATGCATCTCATGGATGTAGTCATAACATATTTCTATAGATCTCTTGATAATGATCTTTATATGAGAATTCCATAAGAATTTAGGTATCTATAAAATCATTTAATTCAATATCGAGAATTGTATTCAATAAAGTTAATAGGATCGCTATATGGATTGAAAACATCAAATGTGGTATAAAAACCCCTTGAAGGAGATTATAGCGGAAGTGGATCATCCAAATTCCCAATCGTTTTTTAAAAACAAATATTTATAGTACATGCATCAGGAAAACAATAAATTATATAACATGCATAAAAAAAAAGAACCAAAAAGGTTAGGAAACCTTACCTTTGAAGATGTTTCTTCAATTGAATCCCACAACCACAACCACGAAAGAGTCCTCGGTATTCTCTGGTGAGAATCTAGGAAGGTGTGGGCTTTAAAGTATTTTGGGATTGAGGGAGAAGGAAGAATTTTTTAGAGGAAAAACTAGGGAAGCCAAAAAACTTTACAGAGAAAAAACAACGTTTTGTCTCACTCTATGTCTTTGTTTTTTTTTTGTTTTTTTTGTAGGGTTATGAAAGAGAGACCCCTCCATCACTTCTTACATAAGTGAAAAAGGTGGAGAGGGAGTTATAACTCTCTCCACTTTATTATTTTAAAAATTAAATAATTAGAAAATTTATTCAAATAATAAAATAATAATAAATAATTTTATTCATAATTAAAATTATAACAAAAAAAAATATATAATAACTAACTTACTATATTATATTATCTATAATACTTATATTAATATAACATATAATAAACATATAGTTTCTTTCTCTCTCTTATGGTTATTAATATAAATCATATTTACATTAATTTTTAATTATATGAATCTAATTCATATAATTAACATTTGAATCATATTCAATATTCCTCTCATAAATTCTTTATATTGTAGTGTGTAAATATATGTTTAATTATATTATATATAAATTACATAAACTTAATTATTATCATATATAATTAATTCTCTCAATTTTGGAACATTCAAATTAATCCAAAACTTGATTCTCATATAAATTCGATGAGCTACGAGGGGGACCTCATTGGACCTGTAGCTCGAAGCTCCAACGGTTCGTGAATTAATAAACTCTTTAATTAAATTTGCACCAACGTAACTGTCGGGCACTCCACTAAAGACCGACAAACTGCACTCTTCGCACTACAGATATATTTCTGTGTCCATTTGATATAACCAATCCATAGTACGATGACCTTTCAGAAATTGCTCGTAAGTACAGTTGGGCCAAATTACTGTTTTGCCCATGTTAGTTACATCTAACTTCTTAATTACCACTGATTCCACTAATGAACAATAAATCATAGTCCCACTATGATTAACTCCTCTCGGGCCAGGAGAGAATGTGGCGCCACAATGTTCAAGCCCCGAATCAGCCCTTAAGGGAGCAATTTATCTACTTTTCCCAACATTGGGGTAAAAGTGAATTTCGTTTGTGTAGCTGTATTCCCTAGCTCCCCAATTAGACGAATCCTCAAATGGTAGGCATGATGATTCGGCGATCTGGCCACTCTCACCCATACGATCAAAAGATGCTCAATAAGTTAACTACTCGTCAATCGTGTTACAGTGTAATCTCGGTTAGCCCTCAGATTGGACATCGGATACATACGTCAGTTCAACTGGATCGATTAAAGCATCTCTCGTCAGTGTCCATACACTCCGTTAGTGTTACTATGAGTCATCCTGATGAAATGGAAGTCTCTATTAAGAATGGTGTTATATAATGAGACTACTCATTTTCATGGTCCGGTCTTATTCCAAACTCCTTTGTATAGAATATCCCTGCTCACATGTCTCCACATGATTGATCAGGATCAAATCACTTGTAGCACTTTACAACAATTGTAACATCTACAAAGCGGGTCATACTCGTAGTGTCACCAAGATAAGGTATCCAAACTTATCCATTTACTACAAACCATTTTAGATTATCAATTAAAACATGATACATCCGTATGTCTCTACATACATGTTTAAGTTACAAGATAACCATGGAACTTAGTTTATTGGTTTGTGATTAATGCAACAAAAATTGAAAATAAATATCATATATTTTTATTAAATAAATAATGGGTTGGTACAAAACATTCATAAACTATATGACCCTACAAGATTTAGGGATCAAACCCAACATGGAGTACAATCGCCTGAGTGGATGTTTGTTGAAAGAAGGATATCAACACAATCCAATATGTCCATGTGTTTTTATAAAGAAAATCACAGTCACGATTTGCTATTATAATTGTATATCTTGATGATTTGAATATAATTGGTTTGGGATTGATGCCCTAAATCTTGTAGAGTTTCTATAGTTTGTAAACCTTGTATGTGATTAATAATATTTGATATTTTATTCAATTTTCTATGAAAATAATGATATTTTAGTTGCATTAACCATCAAACCAATAAACTAACATCCATGGTTATCGTTTGTAACTTAAACATGTATGTAGAGACATATAGGTGGACCATATTTAAGTGATAACCTAAATAGTCTATAATATATGGTAAAGGCTAGGTACCTATCCTAGTGACACTATGAGTATGGCCCGTTTTGTAGATGTTACAAATGTTGTAAAATGCTATAAATGATCCGTCCTAATCATTCATGTATTAGACATGCGAGCGGGGATATTCTATACAAAAGAGTTTGTATAAGATTGGACCACGAAATGTTTAGTCTCATTATATAACGCCGTTCATAATAGAGACTTTCATTTCACTAGGATGCCATAGGTAACATGACCTTAATTCTGAGTGAGTTATGAACTCCTACCTATGAGGGTGGTCCTTTGATTTGTATGGGTGAGAGTGGCCAGATCGCCGACTCAACAAGCCTACCATTTTGGGATTCGTCTGATTGGGAACTAGGAACTTAGCTACAAAAGATGGAATTCACTCCTTCTCCGAAGCAGGGTAAGTAGATAAATTGCTCCCTTAAGGGTTGATTTTGTCTTGAACAATGTGGTGCCACCCCTCTCTTGGCTCGAGAAGGGTTTAATCATAGTGAGACTATGATCTATTGTTCATTAGTGGATCAGGGTACTTAAGGAGTTAGAGGTAAATAAAGAGGCAAAAACGGTAATTTGGCCCAGCTGTACTTATGAGCAATTTGTGAAGGGTCATCGTACTATTGATTAGTTATATCCAATAGACACAAAAATATATCTGTAGTGCGAAAAGTGCAGTTATCGGTCTTTACTGAGTGTCCGACAGTTAACGGATGGTGGATAATGTAATTAAAGAGTTTAATTAATTATTCATGTACTGTTGGAGCTTCAAGCTACAAGTCCAAAGTTCTCCTTGTAGCTCAAAAGGATGTAGTTGAGAATCAATTTTTAAATTAATTTGAATGTTCAAATTATATAAGAGTGAATTTAATTATGTATGATATAATTTAATTGATTCAATTTATATATGATTAATTACTATGTATTTGATACATTATTATTTAACAAGAGAAATAAATATTTTGAATAAGATTCAAATAGATGTTAATTTAATATAAATATGATTTATATTATGCCATAAAATAGAGAAAATGAACTATAGTTTATATTGTATATGATACAATATTAAAACTATAGGTTATAAATATAATATGATAAGTTGGTTATCACATTTATTTATATTATGAATTATTTAGATAATTAATCCATTTTTCTCTCTAACTACCTTAGTGGGAGGTTAGTTGGTTTTCATATTTTATTTTTTCCATAACAGGTTACACGACTTGTGAGTAAATCTACACGATTTGCAAAGCCTACACGATAGACTCCTTACTCTAAACGATTGAAGTAGATTCCTATACGATATTGTATTTTTCTTCAATCGTCTTCCTCCTCAAAATTCACAAATTCCTGTTGGGTTTTATGTCCTAAAACTCGCAGTTTGTAAAATGATAAACATTTTCTATAATCAACATACTTGTTATTGATTTTATAAATTGTATGAAAGTCAAAATCCCATAAACTAAGACCCATGACTATTGTATGAGTACTTGAACTTTATGTGGAGACATAAGAGTGAATCAGGTTCAAGTAAATAGTCAAAATGATCTATGGTACATGAATAAGGTTGGGTACCTTATTTTGGTAACACCATTGGATGCGGCCTACTCTGTAGTTGTTACAAAGAGTTGTAAAGTGCTACATACGATGTGATCCTTATTCGTACATGTTATGACATGAGGAGTGGGGGCATCCTATGCAATGAGTTTGCATAAGATCAGGACCAAGAAATAAGTCACTCTTGACTATTTCACCAATATGCCCTAGGTAACTCGATCTTAATCCTGAGCTAACTATGAACTCTTGTTTATTCGAGATTGCCCTTAGATTTGCATAGGTGAGAGTTGGCTTAACAGGCTAGCTCAATAAGACTGCCATTTCAGGGGTAAGACCGGATAGATAACTGGGGACATAAGGTGCAAGATGGAGTTCACGCCTACCCAATTTAGGGATAGGAGAAAGGTTGTTCTCTTAAATACTGAATCCAGGTCTTGAACAAGGGGCCCCACCCTCTCATTGGGCTGAGAGAGTTTGGTTTAGTGATTGGATCACAAACCAATTGTTCATTAGAGGATCACTAGGGACTTGAGGAATAAGACGTAATCTCAGAGGTAAAACAAATATTTGACCTAGCCGTTATTACGAATAACTTGTGAAGGGTCGACTTGTTGATTATGGTTAAATCATGTGGAGATATTATATCTACAATAAGGGGAGTACAACTATGGGCTTTAGTGGAGTGACCCAAAAATGAATGGAGATTAATTTGGTCTAATGAGTTTAACCAATTAATCTTGGATCGTTGGAGTCCATGATCTGTAGGTTCGCTTTATTTTGGATTGAGGGAGAAGGAAGAATTTTTTATAGGAAAAACTAGGGAAGCCAAAAAACTCTTACAAGAAAAAACAACGTTTTGTCTCACTCTATGTCTTTGTTTTTTTTTTGTTTTTTTGTAGGGTTATGAAAGAGAGACCCCTCCATCACTTCTTAGCATAAGTGAAAAAGGTGGAGAGGGAGTTATAACTCTCTCCACTTTATTATTTAAAAATTAAATAATTAGAAAATTTATTCAAATAATAAAATAAATAATAAATAATTTTATTCATAATTAAATATTATAAAAAAAAAAATATATAATAACTAACTTACTATATTATATTATCATATGAAATTATAGTTAATATAACATATAAATAAACATTATAGTTTCTTTCTCTCTCTTATGGTTATTAATATAAATCATATTTACATTAATTTTTAATTATATGAATCTAATTCATATAATTAACATTTGAATCATATTCAATATTCCTCTCATTAAATTCTTTATATTTGTAGTGTGTAAATAATGTAATTATATTATATATAAATTACATAAACTTAATTATATCATATATAATTAATTCTCTCAATTTTGAGAACATTCAAATTAATCCAAAACTTGATTCTTCATATTAAATTCATTGAGCTACGAGGGGGACCTCATTGGACTGTAGCTCGAAGCTCCAACGGTTCGTGAATTAATTAAACTCTCTTAATTAAATTTGCACCAACGTTTAACTGTCGGGCACTCCACTAAAGACCGACAACTGCACTCTCTCGCACTACAGATATATTTCTGTGTCCATTGATAATAAACTCAATCCATAGTACGATGACCTTTCAGAAATTGCTCGTAAGTACAGTTGGGTCACAAATTACTGTTTTGCCCATTTAGTTACATCTAACTTCTTAATTACCACTGATTCCACTAATGAACAATAAATCATAGTCCCACTATGATTAACTCCTCTCGGGCCAGGAGAGAATGTGGCGCCACAATGTTCAAGCCCCGAATCAGCCCTTAAGGGAGCAATTTATCTACTTTTCCCAACTTGGGTAAAAGTGAATTTCGTTTGTGTAGCTTGTATTCCCTAGCTCCCCAATTATGACGATCCTCAAATGGTAGGCATGATGATTCGGCGATCTGGCCACTCTCACCCATACGAATCAAAAAGATGCTTCATAGTAGGAGTTCACAACTCACTCAGGATCTAGATCGTGTTACCTATGTGTATTCGTCTCCGGTTAGACCTCTTCTAGATGTGGAAAATCGGACTACGATCGATCCACTCTCACCACTGGAATCTCGAAAAAGACTTCCTTCGTTGTAGAGTTCCAAATACAACTCACGTTCAGCTGTTACCTATGTAGTCATCCTATGAATGGAAGTCTCTATTAAGAATGGTGTTATATAATGAGATACTCATTTCATGGTCCCGTCTTATCCAAACTCCTTTGTATAGATATTCCCTGCTCACATTGTCTCCACATGATGATCAGGATCAAATCACTTGTAGCACTTTACAACAATTGTAACATCTACAAATGCGGGTCATACTCGTAGTGTCACCAAGATAAGGTATCCAAACTTATCCATTTACTACAAACCATTTAATTATCAATTAAAACATGATACATCCGTATGTCTCTACATACATGTTTAAGTTACAAGATAACCATGGAACTTAGTTTATTGGTTTGTGATAATGCAACAAAAATTGAATAATAAATATTCATATATTTTTATTAAATAAATAATGGGTTGGTACAAAACATTCATAAACTATATGACCCTACAAGATTTTAGGGGATCAAACCCAAACATGGAGTTACAATCGCCTGAGTGGATGTTTGTTGAAAGAAGGATTCAACACAATCCAATATGTCCATGTGTTTTTATAAAGAAAATTCACAGTCACGATTTGCTATTATAATTGTATATTCTTGATGATTTGAATATAATTGGTGTTGGGATTGATGCCCTAAATCTTGTAGAGTTTCTATTAGTTTGTAAACCTTGTATGTGATTAATAATATTTGATATTTTATTCAATTTTCTAATGAAAATAATGATATTTTAGTTGCATTAACCACAAACCAATAAACTAACATCCATGGTTATCGTTGTAACTTTAAACAGTATGTAGAGACATATAAGGTGGACCATATTAAGTGATAAACCTAAATAGTCTATAATATATGGATTAAAGGCTAGGTACCTATCCTAGTGACACTATGAGTATGGCCCGTTTTGTAGATGTTACAAATGTTGTAAAATGCTATAAATGATCCGTCCTAATCATTCATGTATTAGACATGCGAGCGGGGATATTCTATACAAAAGAGTTTGTATAAGATTGGACCACGAAATGTTTAGTCTCATTATATAACGCCGTTCATAATAGAGACTTTCATTTCCACTAGGATGCCATAGGTAACATGACCTTAATTCTGAGTGAAGTTATGAACTCCTACCTATGAGGGTGGTCCTTTGATTTGTATGGGTGAGAGTGGCCAGATCGCCGACTCAACAAGCCTACCAATTTTGGGATTCGTCTGATTGGGAACTAGGAACTTAGCTACAAAAGATGGAATTCACTCCTTCTCCGAAGCAGGGTAAGTAGATAAATTGCTCCCTTAAGGGTTGATTTTGATCTGAACAATGTGGTGCCACCCCTCTCTTGGCTCGAGAAGGTTTAATCATAGTGAGACTATGATCTATGTTCATTTAGTGGATCAGTGTGACTTAAGAGTTAGAGGTAAATAAAGAGGCAAAACGGTAATTTGGCCCAGCTTACTTATGAGCAATTTGGAAGGGTCATCGTTACTATTGATTAGTTATATCCAATAGACACAAAAATATATCTGTAGTGCGAAAGTGCAGTTATCGGTCTTTACTGAGTGTCCGACAGTTAACGGATGGTGGATAATGTAATTAAAGAGTTTAATTAATTATTCATGTACTGTTGGAGCTTCAAGCTACAAGTCCTAAAGTTCCTCCTTGTAGCTCAAAAGGATGTAGTTGAGAATCAATTTTTAAATTAATTTGAATGTTTCAAATTAATAAGAGTGAATTTAATTATGTATGATATATTTAATTGATTCAATTTATATATATAATTACTATGTATTTGATACATTATTATTTAACAGAGAGAAATAAATATATTGAATAAGATTCAATAGCCATCAACCAAATATTTCTCATCTGAGAATTTTTTGATGTGCAGTATATGTTCCAATTGCTCCACCACAACGTACTAAGATAGGTCCTCAAAGGAGGTTAGGAATATATATTGGATATGATTCTCCATTAGTTATCAAATATCTTGAACCCCTGACGAGTGATGTATTTACTACACGATTTGTTGATTGTCATTTTAATGAGACAGATTTTCCAAAATTAGAGGGAGGAATTGAGAAGTTGGAAAAAGAAATTACATGGAATGCATCGTTATTTTCTCATTTAGATTCCCGTACAGATTAATGTAAACTTGAAGTTCATAAGATAATTCATTTCCAAAATATAACAGATTAGTTACCAAATGCTTTCAAAGATGCAAAGAAAGTAACTAAATCACATATACCAGCTGCAAATGTTCTATAAAAAACTGATATCCCAACATAGAAAGTTGTCACTAATGAGTCTAGAACACGCCAGAAGCATGGTAGACCAGTAGGTTCCAAAGATAAAAATCCTCGAAAAAGAAAAATAATTAATAACCAAGAAGACTTAGTTGTAGATATAAATACCCATGAACAAATTCATGACGTGACTAATGAGGAAGGTGAAATACATAAAGATAATGATGAGATTTCAATAAACTGTGTCATGACAGGAAAAAGATAGAACCAAACTCATGTAGTTATTGACAACATTTTTGCATATAATGTTGCTATTGATATTATATTCGAAAATGAGGATTCTAAACCAAAGTCTGTTGAAGAATATCGACATAGAAAAGATTGACTTCAGTGAAAAGAAGCAATCAAGGCAGAATTAAACTCACTTTCAAAACGTTAGATTTTTTTTACCAGTAGTCCAAACACCAGAAGGTGTCAAACACGTGGGACACAAATGGGTATTTGTAAGAAAAAGAAATGAAAATAATGAGGTCACAAGATATAAAACAAGACTAGTTCCACAAGGTTTTTCATAAAAGCCTAGTATTGATCATGAGGAGACGTATTCTCCAGTGGTGGATTTAATTGCACTAAGATATTTAATTGGTTTGACTATGCATGAAAGTCTAGATATGCATCTCATGGATGTAGTCATAACATATTTCTATAGATCTCTTGATAATGATCTTTATATGAGAATTCCATAAGAATTTAAGGTATCTAAAACATATAAATCAAATTCTCGAGAATTGTATTCAATAAAGTTATAGAGATCGCTATATGGATTGAAACAATCAGGACAAATGTGGTATAAAAACCCCTGTGAAGGAGATTATAGCGGAAGTGGATCATCCAAATTCCCAATCGTTTTTTAAAAACAAATTTTATAGTACATGCATCAGGAAAACAATAAATTATATAACATGCATAAAAAAAAAGAACCAAAAAGGTTAGGAAACCTTACCTTTGAAGATGTTCTTCAATTGAATCCCACAACCACAACCACGAAAGAGTCCTCGGTATTCTCTGGTGAGAATCTAGGAGGTGTGGGCTTTAAANGATTTAATTTTTGTTTGATGGGTGTTTTATATGAGAAATATGAAATTGGTGTACTTATATGGTTTTCTGAGTTTTGGCTGTTTAATTCTCTTTAATTTCTCATTTAAATTTGTAATTGGCTCTTGTTTGATGAGCTTTTACGTGTTAAAAAGAGTCTATAATTTATTTGGAGTTATTAGAGTCAAAATTAAGATGAAATTGAAGAAACAAGTGAAGGAGGCCGAGCTGCTGTTCCAATTTTTCAACTTCTGCTCAAAACCGTTGTTGAGTTCAGTTGCTAAGCGATCATCTAGCTCCAGGCGCTACACGATGTGAAGAAAATCTAGACGATCGTATAGCAATGGGCACTAGTCGTTGTGATGTTGAACGCTAGACGATCGTGTACCTGTAGAAGCTAAACGGTACGTTTAGTTTGCTATACGATAGCACTAAGCGATCGTTTAGCTTTGGCGTGGGAACTAAATGATACGTTGTATTTACTATACAGTAGTACTACACGATCGTTTAGCTATGATGCGTGCTAAGCGATGCGTTGAAGTGCTACGCGATAGCGCTGAGCGATTGTTTAAATGCGGAGCTAAGTGATCATGTAGATGGAAAGCTAAACGATGCGTTGAAGTTTCTATGCGATGGAACTGAACGATCGCCTACTTATGAAATGCTAAGCGACAGGATGATATTCTATATGATGGAGTTAAGCGATCGTTTAGCTACGATGGATACTAAACGATGACATGAAGTGCTAGACGATGGTGTTAAGTGATCGTTTAGTTCTATACGATAAAACTAAGCGATAGTTATGCGATAGCTAAGCGATGGAGTTGAGTGATCGTGTAGTTCTATATGATAGAACTAATTGATTGTTTACCTTCGATAGATATTAGGCGATCGTGTAATTTTATGCGATAATGCTAAACGATCGTTTAGTTGAGGCAAACACTAAGCGATTGTGTAGTTTTTCAACACTACACGATTGGCCTTTGCAAGACTTTGAGGTTGGACCAAGAGTAGCCGGTTCGACCGATTTTCTCAAGGTCCAATCTGGTTCAGCCACAAAGTATTTTTGGCTGGTTCGGTTCAGACTTTGATGCTCTTGTTCAGACTCATCCAGTCCGGTTCAAGGTGCTTGGGTTTGGTTTGGAGCGGTTCAAATACGGTTTTGAAGTTGATTATAATAGTTAGCCTTTTGTTTGCTTGTTTTTGCCAAAACTAAAACCATATCATTATGTGTTAATTATTTATGCATTTGATGTATGTTATAATTAAATAAATCTTGTATGTGCATATAGTATGCCATTTAGATTTAAAATTCCACCATAGGAAGCATGTTACATGCATTGAAAGTATGTTATAATTGTTATAATATATAGTATGCATGTTAGGGTTTCTTGTATTTAATATAAGTGTTATATTAAATATTGAATGCCTTATGTATGCTATGGATGTTTAGCATGTCTAAAGTTTTATAAGTTGTTATAAAATTAGTTTATACATTTAAAATCCATAAACAATAGCTGCATGCTCATGTAGGTTGACCACTTGTTTTAATTGTTAAAACTTATAAAACCTAGGTTACAAACTCAACCGATATATAATCCTGTCTAAGGCTGGGGGTACTTAAGTCGACGGTTTATGAAACACCTCCTACCTGGGGATTATGGCCGAATTATTGAGCATTTATAACCAATTTTATGAGCATACGTGAGTGATATGAGGTAATAAAATGGTTTATCACCAAGACATCATAGGTTAAAATCCAATTATGAGAATTATACTTGGATAAACCACATAGACTTGGGATTATTTTATTAGCCGAAAAGAACCTAAGTATAAATCTACCCAAAATAAAACACTTCAATGGCAGTTTAATAGCTTCTATATGATAGAGTTATTAGAAAACTTCAGTGGGAGATTAATAACATATATGATACATTATTTTTAGATCTCAGGTCTCTAAGAGTTCACAATCCAGATTTAAGTAGTACTTCGTGTCACCCTTGAAGTGACCTCCCTACGGAAAGTATTTTTTAGCTTATATCTAGATTTGGTGAATAAGAGGACGTTGTTCAAACATAAGTCTTTTATACGTAAATAGATTTCAACTACCACGTCTCCACATAGTTTACACCGTGAGATTCATATGGCACTTCGTGTCACCCTGGAAGTGGCCTCCCTACGGAGAGTGTATTGTATGAGTCAATATCAAGGTAAACGGAGGAAGTAGTTCATAGTAATTGGGTGAAGGATATGTGTCAATATATCCTACGGTCTCCTCCATTAGTCTGAACCACGAGATTCCTATGTTGTGCCTACTGGTTAGCTTTAAGCGGCCCTTTGCTAGTCATTTAGCGACGGCTATCCCCACGGAGGGTTGTAACATAGGATTCGGAATAACCCAGGCTTCAGTAAAATGAATAGGGTTTTATAGTTCCATCTTGGATATTGTCTTCAATTTCGGAGGCAAGTTCATACCGTCCTATAAGATCTGAAAATGTCAGGTCACACTTACAAGAATTACTAAATTGTTAGTAAAGATCTTGACCGAAAACGATAACTAAACAACTATAGGAATAAGAGTTATTCCGGAGACAAATAGAGAGAAGAGGTTTATGTGCCAAGAGATAGTGTTTGTGTACAAATTGTTCGTTTTAGTGAAGGAATATGTGACTGCCCCTCGGTAGACAATATTCTGACTCCACTATAAGTATCTGCGCAAAATAAATACATGGTTATGGGTACATTTTTACCTTTTCTAAAACTTGATTTTGGATTTAGTTACAATTTGCTAATTAGAATTTGTTGTAATTTTTAATCAGCATGATCGAATACTTCTAGAACACGTCTGCTTCTCTGATATTATTACATAAACTACAAATCAAAACAAAATTACTACGGTGATTAACACTTAATAGAGATTTTTAAACCACAAGGATTGTCCTCTATCTCCTCTCGCTACATCTGAAATTATGAAATTATGTAGAAGAGAATGCAAAATTCGAACCAACAAGATAAATATGATTTACTTGTTATCGAAAGCATGTTAGTGGAAAACGATAAAATCTTGAAATAGGTTTAGGGTGCCGCTAATCAGTTATACTAATCAATAAATCACTGTATACTATAAGTTCTTTGGAGACAGGTTGAAAGAAGGTAAACAATTTTTAAGGTAGGGACGGCACACTAGGGAAATTGTTTTCGCGCCAAATAGTGGGAATTTGCAGATTTATGTTACTATGGAGATAAGTACAATTTATTTAAAAATTAATATAATATTATACTATTCTATGCAAAGGAATCTAAATATTTGTCTCTTTGTGGCTAAGAACAAAATTATAAAGATTTATTTCGAAAAATGAGAGTGATCAGTTTTCATATGGAAAATAGACAGATTGCTCTGCAAAATTAGAAATAACTTGTACATGCAGAAACCAGAGCTGAGGGCAAAACTAATGTTGAACATAAAGATAGTTTAAAACTGCTGGGATCCACTATACCAAAGGGAATTATTTCTCCTAAAATGCCTATCTTTAGCACTTTGAATGACTGGGCTCACATATAATCTTAACAGTATTCGAGGAGATTGAGGTTAAGAACACTTAAATAGCGTTGAACAATAGTTCACATTAACCACCCACTACGATTGTGAATCTATCTACCAGGTAAAATGACAAAAAAATCTTTTTCTATGAAAAGGTTCCTTATGAGCAAAGAGACCCCTGTACCGAGTTTACCTTTGAACCTTGTAGCCTCAATGTTAAAGCAAGAGAAGGGTATGAATTATCATCAGTCTTTTAATAGATATTATTGCCAGGTACGCGGCCATGTTTACCTAATGCACATTATATACGTCAAAGTCTTACTTGAAAAAAGTTCAACAGAGTATAACGCTGAGTGACTTGAACAACCAATTATGGTTAAAGATTAAACATACTTCGATCGGATCCGGATTGTTGTTGAGTATATGGACAGTTTGGAATTACAGAACTATTTGATTAGAACATGGAAATTCAGTCTCCCAAACTCCAGCCCCTGACACACCTCAGTAGAGAAGTGTGGTAGAAAAGAGAAACAGAACCTTGTTTGGACCTGGTTCGTTCCATGAAGTTACGCTCAATTACCAAATTCCTTTTTTGGACAGGCAGTTGGGATTTGCGATGATAATAATTTTGAACAAAGTTCCCTTGAAAAGTGTTTTTGAAACACCTTTGAGCTCTGGATGGGACGTAAAGAAAATTTATGTCACTGTCAGATTTGGTTGTCACAGACACGTGTTTGGCACAAAATCCTAAAAAGTTGGAACACCCGTTAAAAGTATGCCTATTTGTAGGCTACCCAAAAGAAACAAAAAGGTGGGTTCTTTTATGATCCTCGGCGAAGATAAGAAGTAATGTATCGACAAAATGCAACCTTTCCTGGAGGAAAGATTATATAAAGACCATCACCCTTTGCAGATAAGCTAGTAATGAGAAGGAAATGTCTAGAGAAACAACAAATAATCAATAAGAGTTGTTGATAAGAGTAGGTTCTTCAACAAGAGTTGTTTGATGAGCAGTCCCGTCAACAAGAGTTGTTGATGAATGATAACTCTTTTCAGAAACCTTCTCAAGAGATGAAGATACTGCCAGAGATCTATAAGTGGCTATCGGGTTGTGCAACAGCCTTGACTGGTATTAACTGGTTTAACTGAAACTCAAAATCAATCATACCAGATGATAAGTTTCTCTTATAGGATCCATTCGTTCTTTAACCAAGCATAGTACACTAATGGACAAAGACCAATGGATTAAAGCCATGACCTTGAAATGGAATCTATGTATGTATCAAAATTCATATCTGTCGATCATGTGTATGATCACCAGAAGGGGTAAAGAACGCCATCAAAAACTTTGCCAAATGGCATCTACAAGAGAAACACGAAACCAAGCTAAGATAAGGGATAGGCACCCTAACATAAAGCTAGAATCTAGTGGCAAAGGTTTTACCCAAAAGAGTGAGGTTAGATTTTGAAGAAACCTTCTCCATTCCATGATAAAGTCTATTAGAAAATCTTTGGTCGCATGAAACGCCATACTTTTATGGTTATGAAATTACGCAAAATGGATGTCAAGACCAAGCTTTCTGATTGGCTTATCTTGAAGAAGTACTAATGTCCGTCAACAGAATGGTGTTTATACAGCAGGGTCAAGAGTAAAAGGTTTGCAAGCTTATCGAATCCATTTATAGATTAAAAAGCTTCTACCATCCTGGAATATCGTAGATTTGATGCTACGATCAACACTCCTTATGGCTTTGAAACAAAATGTGACGATAACCGCTGTGTATACAAGAATAGGATGCGATCCAACCAAAACTGTGTGCGTAGTTTCGGTGTGTTGTATGGTGGATTGCTTGTTACTTGTCTAGCTCGAGTTGGGATATGAGTTGTAAGAATGAAGGTACTTAGCCTTGAGATAGGTGTAAGAAGATGCTGGTAACTTTACAATACAAAATGAAAGAAGAGTTATGGAGAAAGGACAGATATGATTGCCGTTGGAAAGACACAGTAAAGTAGTAAATGAGAATCAGCAAAAAAAAGCAGAACATTTGGCATTATCATCTAAGCAATCTTATATAGTACCAGATGTCTGTCTACGGTAAAAAATATGTACAAATTCTCCCAAGAAAAGGAGAGAATCCTTCTACCCTTTTAGGCATGGAATTCACTCTCTTATCTTAAGGAATAAGAGTTCCCTATGTATTAACCCAATAGCCTTTGAGAAGATGAATACACTTCTATAATTGGCATCTGCAGTTGGGAGTTCTGTGATGTATTTGCAATTCTTGCTCGTGTACTCATCCGATGACAATGCTATGTTCATTGGATATGTCGAGAATTAGTACAGATACCACAAGTATCTTGGTCACGACCATTCGACTGTCTTGATTAAAACATTCCTAGTATCTTCGGAGACAAGAGATTATATACTTCGTGTAATGACCAAAGGATTTTGAATCCTTACTGAATACACTGATTCTGACTATCTAGACCGATATTGATTCAAGGAGAAATCCAACTTTGGGGCCAATATTCACTCTTAAATGGAGGAGCAGTTGTGTGGAGAAAGCCATCAAAGTAGAGTTATATTGCGGACATCCACAATGGAAGCTGAGTATGTAGCTACAGCGAAGCAACAAAAAGAAAGCAGTATGGCTTAGAGAAGTTCCTGACAGATCCTGAAAGTAGTTCCTAACATGCACTGCCTGCACTCTCTATTGTGACAACAATGGAAAGTTGCAAATTCAAAGGAACCACGAAGCCATAAAAGGGGGAAGCATATTGAAAAGTAACCATCTCAATTAGGAGATTGTACACAGAGGAGACTTATCGTCACCTCAGATTGCTTCCAAACAACTTAACTGATTCATTATGAAGGCTTCTCTCGACTAAAGTGTTTCGAGGGTCACCTAAGTAGGACTAGTCTACGAGTTTTGTATCACTAAGGGCAAGTGGGAGAAACTTGGGTATTGTAATTCCCTAGTTTAATTGTATTTGTACTATTTTATTCTCTCCATATAAAACTCAACATTGTATCTATTTGATATATTGATCCATGAGCTTTTAGTCGCAAGTGGGAGTACTATTGGGTTTTTATGTCCTAAAAATCGTCCAGTTTGTAATAATGATAAAACATTTCTATCATCAACCAATATATGTTATTGATTTATAAATATATGTATGAAAGCATAAACTCCATAACTCAAGACCCAATGACTATTGATGAGTACTGAACTTTATTTGGAACATAAGAGTGACATCAGGTTCAAGTAAAATATCAAATGATCTATCGTACATTGAAATAGGTTGGGTACTTTTTTTGGTAACACCATTGGAATGCGACCTACTCTTTGAGTTGTTACAAGAGTGTAATCTACATAGATTGATCCTTATTCATACGATGTTATGATCATGAGATGCGGGCGTCCTATACAATGAGTTTTCATAAATCAGGACCAATAAATAAGTCACTCTTAAGTTTCTTATATTCACACACATTTCCCTATAAAGTTAGTAACTCTGATCTTAATCCCTAGCAACATGAACTCTTGTTTATTCCGAATATTGCCCTAGATTGTGCATAGGTAGAGGTTGCTAACGGTCACTCAATAAGACGCCACTTCATTAGCCGGAAGACTGAAGCTCGTGGCATAAGGTGCAAGACGAGTTCAACGCCCTACCTTTAGGGATAGGAAAAGGTTGTCTTCTACGTACTGAATCGCAGCGGCTTAACAAGCGACCCCACCCTCTCATGGCTAAGAGTTTGGTTTAGTTATTGGATCACAAACCGATTTTCATTAGAGATCAATAGGACTTGATAAATAAGCCATAATCTTGAGTAGAAACAAGATATTTGACAACCGTGTTTATTATCGAATAACTCTGTGAAAGGTCACTTGCTAATTATGGTTAAATCAGTGAGCATATATAATTCTACAATAAGGGACACAACTATGGGCTATATGTGGAACCCAACTGAACGATGAAGATAATTTGTCTAATGAGTTATACCAATTATCTCGATCATTCGGATCCCTGATCTGTAGGTCCGCGAGGCCCCTACTCGTCTAACGGACTAGCTCTTAGACATACGTGATAGTTAATTTTTGAGAAGGTTCCATTCAATTGGATTAAGGACATTAGTAATTATAGAAATAGTAATTACATGCCTTTAATTGAGAATCTAACGAATTAGACAAATTATGCCCACCTCATAATATTTCTAAAAATGATTTAATATATATAAAGATGATCATGTGTAGAAAATGAATTTAATATTGAATATTAATTAATTAATTTACTTAAATAATTAATTTATGAAATTAATTCAATTTTTCTTTCAAAATCAAAGTAATTAATAAATCAAAATTGATTTTGCAGATAAAATTGAAAAAGAGAAAACAAAAATAGGTTTTCATTATCCATCTTTCAAGTAGCTCACACAAATGCATTCAACTGCTGTCTTCCTCTAAGCATGGAGCTGCAACTCATGCAAGTCTCCCTCCTTACATGTTGAATCTGCAATATAATAATGAAGAGATATTGGACTTGAAAAATCGGGGCATGCAACTATAGAGATTTTGAGAGAAATTAGGTTTGAAGAAAGATCTTCAACAGAGTTGTTGCAGTGAGCATTTTCTCATTCATCCCTTATTCAAGCTTGTTTGAGTCCCACAAATCAATCTAGATACCAAGAGAAATAGTGGGAAAGATCTTGAGGTGGCTGCAACAAATTTGATATAAGATAACAGCTGAAGAAGGAGCTATTGTAAAGAAGTTTTACAGAGGCTATGTCTTGAAACCACTTGTTTTTTCATTGCAAAAGAGCATGCTTTTATAATTTTCCCAAAAAATTAGTGACATTCAGTGACTCTGTAGAATGATTCCTTGTGGCCTTCCGACTGTCTTTGCTAGAGATAAAATTCTAAGAATTGGTATCAAGTAGTTCAAATAAGCATTCCAATTTGATTTAATATTTATGTTTGATGGGTTTTATTATTGAGGAAAAATGTAATTTTGGATGTACTATATATATTGGTTTTCTGAGTAAGTTTGGGCTGTTTAATAATTCTCCTTTATATATTCTCATTTTAAATTTGTAATTGGCTCTTGTTTGTAGATGACGATTTTTATGTGTAGCGATTAATTTGGCAAGAGAGTAATTAAGATGTATAAAAGTCGATCATTTATCCGTTTAGATCAGCTTCTATACGTCGGAAATTGTTGTTTAAGTGAGCTGCTATAAATGAGTTCCGTTTCATTAGCTCAGCGTTCTACACCGAAATTATCTTAATGAAAGAAGCTGTTCGTTGCTAAATATTCATTCGTAGTCCAACTAATATGTATGAAGTTACAAAGCTAGATGAGTCTATATAGAAATTGGGCGCTGGTCATTTGTGATTGTTGAATGCTAGATATCGTTCGTACTTTGGGGAGCTTAAACATGCGTAAAAATGCTATACGATAGCATTACTAATAGGCGAATCGATTTAGCTTTGGCATGGAATAAACGAATTACGTAGCGTTTTTTACTAGTAATGTGGTACTAACATCGATTCGATTATAGCCACGATGTACAGTCCTAAGTGAAGCGTTGAAGTGACTACGTGGAAATAGTAACTGAGTGACGTTGAGTATGCGGAGCATAAGCGATCTTGTCAGAGACAGATACTAAGCGAGCATGTTGAAGTTATCTATGCGATGGAAGCTAAGACGTTCAGCCTATCACTACGAAATTTAAGCGACTGCGATTGATTTTTATACGATGGAGTTTAAAGCGATACTCGCATTTAAAGCTTACGGCGATACCCTAATACATGAATGATAAGAAGTGCGTAGACGACTGGATGTTAAGGGATCGTTTAGTTTCTATTTACCGATAGAACTAATTGCTGATAGTCTACTGCGATAGCTAAACTGTTGGAAAAAGTTGATGCAATCGTGTTTAGTTTATGATAAAGAACTAAGAGATCTGTTTTACTTTCAATCTTCACGACAGTATAACCAGGCGTAATCGACGTTAGTTTACATTTATGGCGATAATAAGCTAAATCAATCGTATTAGTTAGCCAAAACTATCTAAGTAGATTCGAGTGTAGTTCTTCACAACTACAAGGCAGATGGAAGCTATGACGATGCCTTAACATGTCAACTAATTAATCGCATTTTGCAATGACTATTGATGTTAGACCGAGAGCAAGCCAGTTCGACAAGTTTTCAAGAGCTAAAATCTGGTTCATCCTCAAAGTATTTATGGCCTTTTATAGTGGTCCGGTTATCAATAACCTCACATTACCATTGTCTCGGTTCAAGAGTGCTATGGGTTTGTTTGGAGCGTTCAAAAAGATGGTTTTTGAGAAGTTGAGATTGTGTAATTTAGCCTTTAGGCCTTCTTGTCATTGTTATATTATTATTCTTATATGAGAGCCAAAAACTTAGTAAACCAATATACGTCAAATGTTAAACATTATTTGTTAATAGCATATTGCTGTGATAGTTGTATTGGTGGATTAAAACGATGAACGTCGAATAGTCACTAGTGGTTACAATGTGCGCCAGTAGAGTTGTGAGTGTGGCGCCTAGTTGCAAAGAGCCATGCTAAGAATACGTTCCTATCTGTGGAGCGTGTGAGAACGACAATGCGTATCACGTTCTGTGCGAGTGTTGTAAAACATGTGCTTATGATCGTAGACATTGTTGTGTAGTGTACGTACATAGTCGATGTAGTGTGGGTATGTGTGCTAGCGTTGTGTGATGTGGGCGGGTTTCGTCGTTGTATGCGAGTATGGATTATGATAGCATGTACGTGCGTTGGTGATCATGCGTTATTAGAGCACAATGTTGCGTGAGAATATGCCTTTCGATGTAGCTTAACTGGTAATAGCAGTGTTTGAGTGGCGCGTGCCATATTGTGTTGCTTATATAGTTATTTGTCGATTAGAATGTTGTTTGACGTTAAAGAATTTGCGGAGCTGCTAAGATGCAACTGTGTTGTGTGTATCGAAAACTCCGATATGAGTAGCGAGCACCAGGTGTCAGTATCCAATCTAGTGTATGAATCGTGTGACGTCGTCTGCACGTGTGCCTGGTTTTGTCTGAGACTGTGTTCATTGATATAACTCTATATGAAAAGCTGCATCAGGTGCTCGCTCATAGACCCGTCGATGAGCACGCGGATTGCAGTGCGAGTGTTATGTATATCGCTGTTCGTGACACGGCTAGGGTACTTAAGGTCTGACGAGGTTTACGTGAAACACCTCCTACCTGGGGGATTATGGCTCGGAGAATTATGAAGCATTGGTAGAGTGAATTTTATGACGCGCATGATGTATGCAGTAGTGATGTGGATGTAATAAAATTGGTTTATCACCTAGACATCATAGGGTTAAAATCCAATTGAATAAAGGTAACATAGGGTTTAGATAAAATCGTTATGGTTCGAGTCTTGTTGTTGTGTTGAGGGAGGTTGCGTGACATGGTTGAGGAGAAGTTGTACACAAGTAAGAGAAGTGCTCGTCCAAAGTGGAAATTACTTGAACCCTTTTTTTGTTCAAAAAGCATGTGATACATTGTTTAATCTAAGATGCATATTTGTATTTGTTGTAATATGTTTGTTTTCATCAAAATGGAATCGGACAATCACTCTGCTCATATATGGGATCTCCTTTGTAGAATCGAGTTTCTCTTCAAATGTTATTAGTAGCCAGGTGGTAGTTCCGTGATTCCTGAACTTCCATTTCTGTTATTGAAGTTAATAGTTTATAGTTTGGTAGGTTTTATTTTCTGCATGGCGTTTAAATCATTAAATGTATCGTCCGGATGGTTGTTGATGGATGGTTTACGCGACATGAGTTCTCTGTCTTTGGCTTTTATTTATTCCCAAAAGTCTTAATTGTACAGTGGCCCCTATGTTTGGGCATTCAAATCTTCAATTTAGTCTGTATTCGTTTTGTTTTGAGTCGTTCTGAAGTTCTGATGTAAGATTGTAGTGTGTTTCGATGGAGAAGAGAAACGGTGTCGCATCGTGTAGTTTGAGCTAAACGATCGTTTTGATTTTGCTATGCATTCGTGTAGAATTTTCTATACGATCGTGTAGCATCTACTAAATGATCACATAGCTAAATGCTACGCAATCGTGTAAAGTTGTCTACTCGATCGTGTTGTGTTGGTTGCATGATCGCGTAGGCGCTCGAAAGATAGACAATCACACAGTATGTGATACTCGACGCATGGCATGCGTGCTAAACGATCGTGTAGACTATCATGCTCATCGCATAGTCAGTAGCTACACAATTGCAAAGTATACGATACTCGGCACATTCTACTCGATCGTGTAGACTATCATGTTCATCGCATAGTCTTTAGCTACATGATTGCATGATATGCGCTACTCGAAGCATGCTACACGATTGCATGATATGCGCTACTTGAAGCATGTTGCACGATTGCGTGGACTTTCATGCTCATCACATAGTCCAAAGCTACGTGATCGTTGTTACACGATCGTTTATACTTGACGCTCGTTGCTCGACGATCAGGAGATTTGCTACACGATCAAGTTGCAAGGCTTCAAGGTGAGCGGTTCAAGACCCGGTTCACTTGTTCCGAACCAGTGGACTCAGCTTTTGTAATAGATTAGCCTTTTCTTTTTCGGTTTTGAGATTTACTATCCTGGTCCATCAGCTTTATTTAAATATGCATGTGATGTATGTTTATTATATATGTCATAATACTTTTAACACCCACCATAGGTTTTGCAATTTTTTTTCATGCATCATTTTATATTATAAGTGTTATAATATATTAGTATGCATGATTTAAATTACTTAATGCATGCTCATGCATCATATAATATAAGAGTTATAATATATACATGCATTATAGCACATCCATACATCATTTATATTATAAATGTTATAATATAAGGTTGAATGTTTGTATGGAATGTATCCTATAGTCTAATTCATTACTTGACTATATAAAAGTTATATATTAGTAATGAATAAACATTGCATGAAGCATGACACTACTTTAGGTTAATTTATAATTGTTATAAATAACTCATGTTGGTCTAGCTTACAATGTTGTTTGATTTTAATTGTTTCATTTCTTATAAAAGTTATAATAAATGAAATTAGAATTAAAATCAATAATAAAGAATTGCATGCACACTTTAGGCTTTAATTATCTTTTAAAAGTATTTTAAAATTTATTCCTAATAAATGATTAAATATGTTACAAATGTTTCTATAAGGGACCTTTTGTCTAAGGCTAGTTCTAGCTAGGCTAGGGTGCTTAAGTCGATGGAAACGTCACACCCCTATCTAGGAACCTACTTGGAAATGTGAATTAAATAGATTTGTTACATGCATGCAAATTTGATGAAAGTTTATTAAAGAGTTTAATAAGACTTGAATCAAAGTTGTTTAATCATCAAAAACAAGTTTTTTTTTTTAGCAAATTAAACAAATCACTTAGATAAAATCAATAGCCAAATTTTCGAAGTTAATAACCCTAGGTAGAACATTCAATGGGAGGAAAATAGAGTATATGATAATTCACTTTTACCTCTACACGTTTCTCCTTGAAAGTTCACACTGTGAGATTTATCCTCGACCTCAAGGCACCACGGGTGTCTCCCTATGGGTGGCATTTGGGTAGGTCAATACAAGGTGAATAGAGAGAGTGTTCATAGTAAGTGGGAGCAGGACGTGTGACAACATATCCTTTGTGCATCGCCTTGTGGCATCGTGGGTGTCCCCCTAAAGGATGACAGTTTTACACAACTCTTTATTTAATCTCCAGAAATGGATAGGGTTGCTTTAGTCTCTTGTCCTAATCGACTTTTCCTTAAGGTTGGCTTATAGTGCGGGACTCTAGGACCTAAAATGAGGGGTTACACTTACACAGAATTGCTAAGGATATTAACAAATTGTGGACCGAACAATGGTGACTATTAGATTCAATTACAAAGAGCTATTTCTGTCTAATGGTTGAGATTGTCTCATTTAAGTGAAGACGCACTTGATCACCCTATAGTGACTTTCTTCCTGCCTCATGAAGCATCATTGCAAAATAGATGTCACTTAGGGTACATTAGACTATTTTTCTAAAATTTGATTAGTTTTCTAAAAAGTGGTTTAATGCAAGTAGACTTAATTAAGTTTGTTCGTTTTTCAACAATTTTTTAATGGCTACCGCGACTTTAAGCTTACTTGTCACTGATAAATTAACTTGTGAAAATTACTCTAGATAGAAAAATAACATAAACACGATTTTGATCATCGATGATCTCCACTTCGTCCTTACAGAGGAATGTCCTCCTATTCCACCTCCTACTACCCCTCGAAATGTTCAGGAAGNAAAAAAATCTTTTTCTAGAAAAGGTCTTAGAGCCAAAGAACCCCTAGAGCTGATTTACTTAGACCTTTGTGAGCCTCTAAATGTTAAAGCAAGAGGAGGGTATGAATATTTCATCAGTTTTATAGATGATTATTCCAGGTACGGGCATGTTTACCTAATGCACCAAAAGTCTGAAACTTTTGAAAAGTTCAAAGAGTATAAAGCTGAGGTTGAAAACCAATTAGGTAAAAAGATTAAAATACTTCGATCGGATCGATGTGTTGAGTATATGGACATGGAATTACAGAACTATTTGATAGAACATGGAATTCAGTCTCAACTCACAGCCCCTGACACACCTCAGTAGAAAGGTGTGGTAGAAAGGAGAAACAGAACCTTGTTGGACATGGTTCGTTCCATGATAAGTTACGCTCAATTACCAAATTCTTTTTTGGGACAGCAGTTGGGATTGCGATGTATATTTTGAACATAGTTCCCTTGAAAAGTGTTTTTGAAACACCTTATGAGCTCTGGATGGGACGTAAAGAAAATTTATGTCACTTCAGGATTTGGGGTTGTCCAGCACACGTGTTGGCACAAAATCCTAAAAAGTTGGAACACCGTTCAAAAGTATGCCTATTTGTAGGCTACCCAAAAGAAACAAAAGGTGGGTTCTTTTATGATCCTCGGGAAGATAAAGTATTTGTATCGACAAATGCAACCTTCCTGGAGGAAGATTATATAAAGAACCATCAACCTTGCAGTAAGCTAGTAATAGAAGAAATGTCTAGAGAAACAACAAATATATCAATAAGAGTTGTTGATAGAGTAGGTTCTTCAACAAGAGTTGTTGATGGAGCAGGTCCGTCAACAAGAGTTGTTGATGAAACTGATACTTCATATCCTTCTCAAGAGTTGAGAATGCCTCGTCATAGTGGCAGGGTTGTGCAACAGCCTGACTGGTATATGGGTTTAACTGAAACTCAAATCATCATACCAGATGATAGTTTAGAGGATCCATTGTCTTTTAACCAAGCAATGAACGATGTGGACAAAGACCAATGGATTAAAGCCATGACCTTGAAATGGAATCTATGTATTTCAATTCTATCTGGGATCTTGTAGATCAACCAGAAGGGGTAAAACCCATCAATTGCAAATGGATCTACAAGAGAAAACGAGACCAAGCTAGTAAGGTATAGACCTACAAAGCTAGACTAGTGGCAAAAGGGTTTACCCAAAGAGTGAGGTTAGATTTTGAAGAAACCTTCTCTCCAATTGCCATGATAAAGTCTATTAGAATACTCTTGTCCATAGCCATATTTTATGGTTATGAAATATGGCAAATGGATGTCAAGACAGCTTTTCTGATTGGCTATCTTGAAGAAAGTATCTATATGTCTCAACCAGAAGGGTTTATACAGCAGGGTCAAGAGTAAAAGGTTTGCAAGCTTAATCGATCCATTTATAGATTAAAACAAGCTTCTAGATCCTGGAATATGAGATTTGATGCTACGATCAAATCTTATGGCTTTGAACAAAATGTTGACGAACCCTGTGTATACAAGAAAATCGTCAACAAAACTGTTGCTTTTCGGTGTTGTATGTTGATGTTATTCTACTCATTGGGAATGAGGTAGAATATCTAGCTAATGTTAAGAGATGGCTGGCTTCACAATTCTAAATGAAAGATTTGGGAGAAGNCTTAACAAAGTTTTGGCCAAGAAGCATGAGCCCATGGTCATTGCACGTGAAATCATGGAGTCCCTGAGGGGAATGTTCGGACAACCGTCCACGCAGCTTAGGCACGACACTCAAAGTACATCCTTAACTCACGAATGCAAGAAGGGTCATCCATTAGGGAACATGTTCTCAACATAATGATCCACTTCAACGTGGCTGAGATGAACGGGGCGAGCATCAATGAGGCCAGGCAGGTTAGCATAATTTTAGAATCCTTCCCAGACAACTTTCTTCATTTTCATAGCAATGTTGTTCTGAACAAAATTGACTACAACCTTACAACTCTACTCGACGAGTTGCAGACTTTCCAATCCTTTCTGAAAAGTAATGAGAAGAAGGGTGAAGCAAATGTTGCTTCATCTTTCAAAAAGTTCCACAAAGGTTTGGCCTCTGGAACTAAGTCTGCACCTTCTTCCTCCGAAACTAGAAAGTGGAAGAAGAAGAAGGGTGGTAAAAGGGAGGCACCTGCTAACCCATAACTTGCTGCTCCAAGGGGTAGACAACCAGTGAGGGTTGACAAGGAAAAATGTTCCCATTGCTACCAAGATGGGCACTGAAAGAGGAACTGGACCAGATATTTGGCAGAAAAGAAGAAGGCCAAACAAGGTAAATGTGATTTACTAGTTTTGAAGACTTGTTTAGTAGAGAACGATGATTTTTCCTGGATTATTGATTTTGGGGCCACTAACCATGTTTGTTCTTCATTTTAGGAAATTAGTTCCTAATGGTAGCTTGGTGCTGGTGAGATGACGATGCGAATTGGAACCAGACAAGTTGTCTCAGCTGTGGCAATAGGAGGTCTCCAATTAACTTTACAGAACAAATTTCTCATTTTGAATGACGTATTTATAGTTCTCGATTTGAAGAGGAACTTAGTGTCTATAAAGTGTTTGCTAGAATATAAATATCAATTACATTTTTCTTTTAATAAAATGTTTATTACTAAGAATGGTGTTGATACATGTTCTGATCAACTGAAAAGTAATTTGTATGTGCTAAGGCCGTTAGCACCAAATGCCTCCATAACATAGAGATGTTTAAAACTGTCGTAACTCAAAATAAGTGACTTAAAACTTCTTCTAAAGAAAATGTCCAACTTTGGCACCTAAGATTAGAACACATTAATCTCAATAGGGTTGAGAGGTTGTGAAGAATGGACTTCTAAGTGAGTTAGAAGATAATTCTTTACCTATGTGTGAGTCATGCCTTGAAGACAAAATGACTAAAAGGCCTTTTACTAGAAATGGTCATAGGGCCAAAGAACCTTTAGATCTAATGCATTCAGACCTTTGTGGTCTGATGAATGTAAGAGCCAGAAGATAATATTTCATCACTTTCACTAATGATTATTTAAGGTATGGGTACATTTATTTAATGCAACGGAAGTCTGAGTCTTTTGAAAAGTTTAAAGAATTCAAGGCTAAAGTTGAAAATGCATTAAATAGAACGATTAAAACACTTCAATCCAATCGAGGTGGAGATTTTTTTTATCATCTTTCTAGAACTACTTGATAGAACATGGAATAGTTTCCCAACTCTTAGCACCTGGTACACCTCAGTAGAATGGTGGTATTAGAAAGGAGAAATCTAACCCTATTGGACATGGTTTGGTCTAGATGAGTTACGCTCCCTTACTTGACTCGTTTTGGGGTATGCAGTGGAGATTGTAGCTTATATCCTAAAGAGAGAGATAAAATAGAACAACGTTCAAGGTTATGCCTCTTTGTAGGGTATCCCAAGGGAACGAGAGGTGGTTATTATCTATGATCCTAAAGAAAACAAAGTAATTTGTATCGACAAATGCCACTTTTCTTAAGGAGGACCACATAAGGGAGCACAGATTTAGAAGCAAAACTATGTTGAATGAGCTTTCCAAAAGAAACTATGATCTTTCAACAAGAGATGTTTGAAGAGCCTAATTACCTCAACAAGAGTTGTTAACGTAGGTTTTGAAGGAAATCAAAACTTGGGATTTCCATGAGCAGCGAACAAGACAATTCCAAATTACAATCATGAATCAACAAATCATTTACAGTCGACTTCAATACAAACGGTTATGTGATATACATAGAAATTACAGCATGAATAAAAACACCAAATGTACAAAGAGAACTCTATGCACATATGCAGAGACGTCTCCACGCTCGATGCGCGACTCTGATCGAACAATCGCAACCACAAGGCTCGATCTACACGACCGCAAACACCAGCGAACACAGCAACGAACTCTTTGCACTCGCCTCAACGAATCTCTTTGGTCATGATCTCCTCCGTAACATGAACTCCTCCGAAGCACCACGAAATGGATCCTCCAAAGCACCATGAACGACCTCCAAAAAACCTCGATGATGTCGAGTTGAGTCTGACACCACACAATAAGGCGACCTTGGTATTCTCGGTGTGAGAATCCAGAGGGTGGGCTCTGTTCGGACTTGGTGTGAGGCAGAAAAATGGAAGGAACAACGATTGCTACATGACTGGGCAAGTGGGAGAAGTCGGAGACCTATCGTATAGGTCGATGCCAAATCGTTTAGATAAAGCTATGCGATTGTTTAGAAAAAGCTATGTGATCGTTTAGCTCGACAGACTCTACACGATCGTTTACCTTAGGCCAACGATCGTTTAGCAAAGCTATGTGATCGTTTAGTAAACACTGCACGATCGTTTAGCTAGCACCTGTACGATTGTTTAGCTCAGCCCAAGCCCGTCTTTAGTAAATCTTTATTTACTTGACGACCACCATGAGTTTCTTTTCGCGGGGAGAAAACTCAAATTTCTTTTCAAAATTTTGTAAAAAACTTCTATTTCAAAATAGGAAACCAATTTTCCTTTTAAACTCACGGTTACCATGATCAATAACCATCCATACATTTGGTTATTTAAAAAGAAAAGTATTAATTATCTAATAATTAATATTATTATAAACATAAATGATAACCAACTTATCATACTATATTATAACCTATAGTTTTAATATTTTATCTCATGAAACATATAAACCATAGTTCTTTTTCTATTCTATGGTAGTTAATGTAAATCTCATTTACATCAATCCTCCACTAGATATATCTCATACATCATACCGATTATATCACATATAATCAAAATACATCTTGTCAATTTGAACATTTCAAATCAACACAAGAATTGATCCTTCAACAGAATCCAAGCTACTAAGGGGACCTCATGGACCTGTAGATCCGAAGCTCCAACGGTACGTGAATAACTGACTAAACTCTTTAGCCATAGGATCCACCGTCCGTTAACTGCCAGGCACTCCACTAAGACCGACAACTAACTTCCTCACTACAGATATATTATGTGTCCATCTTAATCAAATCAGTAGTGCGACAACCCTTTACAGATCGCTCGTAAGTAACAGTTGGGCCAATAACCATTATGCCCCTATAGTTACATCTGTCTCCTTAAGTACCACTAATCCCTCTAATGAACATAAATCATAAGTCCATACTATGGACTGAGTCTTCTCTTCCAAAGAGAAGTTATGGCCACTATGTTCAAGGCCCCGGAATTCAGCCTTAAGGGAGCAATCTCTCTACTTATCTCTGCTTCGGGAAAGAGTGAATTCCATATTGTAGATTAGTTCTAGCTCCCAGATCAGACAAGTCCCAAAAAGGTAAGGCATGTTGAGTTGGCAAATCTGGGCACTGCTCAACCCATACATAATCA